>NW_023304034.1:0-32908 GCF_011077185.1 Oxyura jamaicensis | reverse complement strand
GGGGGGGTGGCAGCAAGGAGGGGGACCCCATGATTGGGGAAACCCCATGATTAGGACGGGACCCCATAATTGAAGGGGGACCCCATGATTAGGGAAGTACCCCATAATTGGGGGTGATCCCATGATTAGGGAAGGACCCCATAATTGGGGGGGATCCCATAAGTGGGGGGGGGACCCCCGCATGCAGGGCATGGCGGTGTCACGGCCGCAGCGCTGCGGGAGGGCGCAGCCGGGGCTCGGGGCCGCTGAAAGTCCATCCGCACCGTTAAACATAAACCCAGCGGTGCCTCTCGCCCAGCCCGGCGCTCCGTGGCGCGGTGGCACCTTCCCCAGCCGCCTGTCCCCCTCCCCAGCTCCGTGCCGAAATGGCCACCGTCCCCCTCGGCTTCGACATCGACGCCCCGCGCTGGGACCAGAGCACGTTCACCGGGCGCCTCCGGCACTTCTTCAACATCACCGACCCGCGCACGGCCCTGGTGCCCGAGCAGGAGCTGGACCGGGCGCGGGAGGTGGTGGCAGCCTGCAGGTGAGGGCACCGCGGCGCTGGGGACACCCCGTCCTTTGCCAGGCCCCAAAACCCCATGGGGACATTGGGGACGTCCCATCGGAGACGCTCAGGTTTTGGGGAGCCTCGAGGGGGGACGGGTTCTTGCCTGGGGTCCCCGGCTGAGCTCCCCGCGGCTCCGGGTTTGGCAGGGCCGGGCTGGTGCCGCCAGGCAGCAGCCGGGAGCAGCTGCTGTACGCCAAGAAGCTGTACGACTCGGCCTTCCACCCCGACAGCGGCGAGAAGATGAACCTCATCGGCAGGATGTCCTTCCAGGTGCCGGGGGGCATGGCCCTCACCGGCTGCATGCTCCAGTTCTACCGGTGAGACCCTGCCCCGGCTGGGGACGCGGCCCTGGCAGCCCCCCGAGGGACCCTCCTGCCCTTGGTCGGGCTGCGGTGCCTCAGTTCCTCCCGGCCCTTTCCCCCCGCAGGACGGTGCCGGCCGTGGTGTTCTGGCAGTGGGTGAACCAGTCCTTCAATGCCATCGTCAACTACACCAACCGCAACGCCGCCTCCCCCATCTCGCTGGCGTAAGCGTGCCCCTGTACCCATGGGATGCCCCAAAAAAAGACCCTTGGGCACTGAAGGAGCAGGATCAAGGTGTCAAAGGTGGTGGCTTTATTTTTATTTTTATTATATTTTTTTTTCTCTCCCTTCTTTGCAAATCTCCATCCAGGCAAATCGGAGTGGCTTACGTCACGGCCACTGGTACGGCCCTGGCCACCGCGGTGGGGCTCAACCTCTACACCAAGGTACGTGGGGACGGGGAAGGGGCCCTCCTCCAAGGCCCCTTCCCAGCGAGACCCCCGTCCCAGTGCTCTCTCCAGCACCCGGCCTCATCCTGTCCCCGGTGCTGACGCCGTCCCCTCTCCCACAGCGAGCCCCCCCTTTGCTCGCCCGCTGGGTCCCGTTCGCAGCCGTGGCCGCCGCCAACTGCGTGAACATCCCGATGATGAGGCAGCAGTAAGTGCACCCATCCCCAGTGGGTCACCCTGACACCGCTCCCCGTCCCCGTGTTCAGCACCCCCAGGTCTCTGCTGAGCACGCCGGGGGGGGTGGCCCAGCCGTGGCCGAAGCAGGAGGACGGTCTGGGGGTGAGGGTGGCCATCTGGGGGTCTGCGGGGAGAGATGTCTCGGACCCAAAGCCCTTCTGCAGGTGGCCGTGGGTCTGTGATGTCCACCAGTCCTGTGGGATTTTGGGGGGTGCTCCCTGGGGCGCGGGGTCCCGGTGACAGCCAGCCCCTGCGCGGCCGTGCCCTGAAGGTGGCAGCATCGGCTGGGCCGGGGACAGAGCAGAGCCCAGGGGTGGCAGAGCCCCAGGGCCACCGCGCTCGCTGTCCCCTCAGGGAGATCATTAACGGGGTCACGGTGACAGACGAGGACAACAACGAGCTGGGACGGTCCAGGGTGAGCGCCGGGGGCTGTGGGGGGTGGATGGGGCAGGTCTGGGGGTGCAGGCACGGCGGTGGGGCTGAGCTGGCTGCTGTCACTCGCAGAGGGCGGCGGTGAAGGGCATCGCGCAGGTCGTGGTCTCCAGGATCACCATGGCAGCTCCGGGCATGAGTGAGTGCGGGATGGGGCTCTGGGCTGGGGGCCAGATCCATGCTGTGACCCCAAACCCAGCTGTCCCCAGCATGGCCAGTGCTACTGGGGCTCTGCGGGCTGGCTGGGGTCCCTCACCTCTTCCCCTCACCTCTTCTCTCGGCACCTAGTTATTCTGCCCATCATCATGGAGCGGCTGGAGAAGTTCCCCTTCATGCAGGTGAGCCCGTGCTGCTCCTGGGTGGGGGCCACGGGGACCGGCTGGGGCCTGACCCCGCTCTTCCCTTGCAGCGCATCCGGGTTCTCCACGCGCCGCTGCAGGTGCTGCTGTGCGGGGGGTTGTAAGTATCTCAGAAACCCGCTGTTGCCCGGTGTGTGGCACCGAGAGATGCCCGAAGTCACCCTGGAAAAAGAGTTAACCCAGCCAGGGGGTGGCAAAGCTGCTTTCCTTCCAACCTGGGCTTTCTCCAGTTTTTGGGAGTAACGGGGTGTGAGCAGCACCTCCTGGGCTGAGACCCCATCTGGGGGGCTGCAGCCCCCTGCGCTGACACCCTCTTCTCTCCCCGCAGCCTCCTGTTCATGGTGCCGGCCGCCTGCGCCCTGTTCCCGCAGAGATGGTACCTGTCCCTCCGCTTCCCCTCCTGCATGCCAGCTCGGGAGCCTTCCTCCTCCCCTTGCTCTCCTCTCCCTGTCCCAAGAGGGCCGCGATGGGCACCCCGGCAGGGTGTCCTGGCTGGGGGCAGGATGGGGGGGTCTCACCCTCTGTCCCCTTCCCTCACAGCTCCCTCGCGCTGGCTAGCCTCGAGCCGGAGCTGCGGGACAGCATTGTGGCCAAGCACGGGGACAAAGTGCCATACATCTACTTTAACAAGGGACTGTGAACGGAGGCTACTTCGGGAGCCATCATGCCCCTCTGGACCCCTGCTGCCACCAGCCCCACATCCCCTGAGCGGGGCTCGGAGGCATGGTCCGACCCTGTCAGCCCAGCCTGAGGGATGGAGCTGGGGTCGGCTGGTCCAGAGCCTCCCCCCATCTGCTGCCAGCTGTGTCCCCATCGGGGGCATCCCTTCTCCCCCCCCAAACCACGTTGCTGCCTTAAACCACTGCAGGGGCCTCTTCCCAAGAGCTGGATCCCCCCTCGGCAGGCTGGAAGGGACCTGTCCCCTCTGCACGGGGAGCGGACCAAGTCCCGGGACCAGTACTTGGACCATGCCTTCCTCACTCTCAGGTTCAGATTTTATTTACTTTGTGATTGTCACAATCCCAAAGAGAAATAGCTAATTCTTTTTAAGCTCTAATTTTTTGAAATTACTCATTCCTCTGAGCACAAAAGCCAGCTGTTGTCCTGTGTCTCACTGTCCCTACGGTGGGACCAAGGACCTGGGGGACACTCGATTCTGGTCCCCCTTGCACAGGGGGAAGGAGACACAGGGCTCACAAAGCCATCAGGGTGTGAGCTCAGGCTCTGAACCGGCAATGCTGCAACTGACAGAGAGGGTTGGCAAATAAAACATGGTGATTTTTAAAACAGCTGCGGGTTGTGATTTCAGGTGGTCTTTGGGCGCATGGTTCCCTCAGTGGGGCTGGTACATGGGTCACGCCTGCCTCAGAGCGCTAAGGTGGGGGCTCAGCGTCTGGCCAGGGACTGGGCTGAGCTGGGCCCTGCTCTTGGCGAGCAGTGTCTGGGCTCTGCTTGCTGATGAGCATCCCTCGGTGGGACCAGCATGTTTACAACCAGCCTTATGTCTGTGGCTGCTCAGAGAGCCCCAAGGCCCAGTGGATGATCTGCCCTCGTCCCTCCAGCTGAGTACATGTGCCAGATGCCCCCAGGATCTGGCATTAGCCATTTTGCTCCTGCAGAGAGAGCAGTGGAACCCAAAACAGGCTTCTTGAAGGGCCAAGCTGTATCCAGAGCAGGTTTTTATTCTGCTCAGTCTGCAGTGGAGGATAACATCTAAACACATGTAGCTACGTCTAAGTGGCTGCACAAAAGCACTGAAATAATAGGTCAGCGAAAGGCGGGGAGATGTGTTCACGTTTGTTTATCTGTTCCCCGGTCATTATTAGATCTCTTGTTATTGCACAATTAAAAAAAAAATAGATAAGCACGTGAAACAAAACAGATGTCATTCCTCTTGGGAGAGGGAAGAAGCCACAAGGAGACATCTCTGCCTAAGCTTCTTGATTCAGATTGCTCTTGCCCTACACCCAAAATGTCTGTGAGCACTTTTAGAAAGGTAGGTGCAGCAGCTTGGGCTGGAGTTGGGTTCAAGGTGCCTCTGGCACACTCAGGAACACAGCGGTGCTCGGAAAACAAAGTGCTGCAGCAGGCACCCTCTGAGGAGCTGCCGGGTGAGGCTCTGGCCAGCTCTGCCTCCACTTTCCACTGCTGCAACAGGAAAGAAACCTCACTGCCAGGAGTCAGGGCTAGGTTCATCCTTGTTTGTGAAGAGCTGCAGGCGTTAATTAGGCTCCAGCAATGAGTCACACCCAACCCAGGCTTGTCCCATGCTCCCTGCACTCGCCTCCTTCTCCCTGCCTGTAATTTCAAGGCTGGATGGGAACAGGAATAAAGCTCCTTTAAGAACTGTACGTGGCCAAAACGTCAGTGCTCCAGCTTCAGTTAACAGCCAGACCAAAGATGTCTGGGGAGTCGAGAGAGCCTGGGGTCTCCCAGCGCTGGTGGAGGCAGCAGAGGAGGAGAGAGGAGCAAACAGGGTGCGTGTGCACTGGGTTAGCTGCTGCCAGCCCACGCCAGCCGGGTGAGCAGGGTTAGGTGTGCCCCAAGTATCGCCCTGATTGAAAGATCCCAGGGGTAGGAGATAAGCTGCTAAATTGATTTATTTTTTTTTCCCCCTGGTTTTTCTGAGGGTGTTATCTGAGCATCTGATAAACATCAATCATGCCAATCCCCTGTGGCGGCTGCCTGGCACGCAGGGAGTGGTGGTGTAGAAAGCCTCCATCGCTGCCCAAGAGCTGTGAGTGATCCCCAGGCAGTGACACCCCCGCCTCCCCTGCCCCAGGAGGACTCGGAGCTGTGCTGGGACATGACTGTGGTGGGACATCTCCTCGCGCCTCTCTTCTCCCAGGGAGGCTCCCTGCAGCCGCCTCTTCCAGGGGTTGGTAATTACCAACAACCCTCACCCCTGCTGCAGGATTTGGGGGGATAAGGGATTTCTGCCCAGCCCTGGCTGGCTCAGACCCGGGCACAGTGCTTGGGCATGGCTGGAAGGCGGCTTGCAGGGCTGGGGGGCGGCTGTGGCTTCCCCGCTGAGGTGGCACCGTGGTGCATAAACTGCTCCGTGCTTCACTGCCCCATCCTCAGGCCCCGGCCCGAGGTTTGTATGCTACTGCAGGTGCGCTGTAGCAGCACATGCCCTGGCTTTGGGGTGCTTCGCCTCCGCCCCGGTGCTGCTGGGGCCATTGTAGCCCCCTCCCCACATACATCGCCTGCTGAGCCCCAGGCTCAAATGGGCTGCCTGGCTTTGGGGCTGTGTGTGTGTGTTACGTGCAGGAGGCCGGACAAGGACTGGGCACAGCAGGACAAGGCCAGGGAACGAGAACGAGCGCCCCGGGGTGCCAGGGAGCACCTCAGGGTGCCACATCGGGGTGCAGGGCCAAGGCGCGGCCCCCACACCCCTCTCCCTCTCGTTCCGCCACTCACAATATGGCGCCCACCGCACCACCCCCCCCATCCCGCCCCTCCGCGCCACACTCAAGATGGCAGCTCCCAGCGATCAGACCCCTCCCCTCCCGTTCCCCCTCTGAGTGACACCTCCCTTCCCCAATACCCTCCCGAGCCTCTCTCCTCCCACCCAATCAGCGACCGGCTTGGGCGGGGCGGGGCCGGGGCCGGGGAGGGGGGTGCCCCCTGCGCTGCCGTCCCGGGCCGCAGTCGGGCCGGGGGAGGCGGGGGGTGGGGGGGATGGCGGGGATGGCGGGGAGGCTCCGCGCCGCCATGGCCCTGCTGCTCTTCCAGGCCCTGCCCCGGGGGCTGCCGGCCAGCGTGGAGCCCGCACAGGTAGGGGGCAGCCCTGGGGGGGCACGCCGTGACCGGGGGGGGGGGCGGGCTGGGGGCTGCCTTTCCCCCTCCCGGTGCCCCCCGGTGAGGGGCCGGGGGCTGGGAGCACCGGGAGGGGCTCGGGAGCTGCGGGCGGCAGTGCCCGGGTGTGCTGGGGAGGGAGGGGGCCTGCGGGGGGCTGGGGTGGGCTGGGGGGGGGTCCTGGGGCAGGGCACCGGCGCTGCTGCGGGGGGAGCTTGTGTGAGCCGGGGGGGCAGCCAGCCCGGGTCATTGGTGCCTGGGGAGGGTCCCACGGAGTCAAATTGTGTCTGGGGAGGGTCCCACGGAATTAACCCCCTCCCCATCGTCCCTGCTCCATGCCCCTGCTGCACCCCGAGCACCCCATGCAGAAGCCTGCCGTCCTTCCTCGCCTGGCTGCATGTGCCCGGTGTCACTTGGAGATGGCTCTTCTAGGCCACGCATCCCATGCATGGCCAGGAGCTTGTTTTCTGTGCAGTCCCAATGTCTTTCTTACCCCCTGTACAACATAGGTTGAGTATGATGGCTTCTGATCTGATGTGATGGCTTGCTTAGGAGGTATGAATTGAATTTTGTGCTTGTTGGAGGTCTAAGCCATGGGATGCTGATCTGTGACTGTAGGTCAGAGGTGCTGTGGGTCGCACGGCGCCTAGTGTCACAGGGATGCAGGTATGGAGCATCCCTTCTGGAAAGCATCCACAGATAAACTTCCTGATGCTTCTGCAGCAGGTGGAGGTGAGGAGTTTGTTGATGACTACAGATGTCACCACCCCTTTAAGTTTCCTTCTTCTTTTCAGCGTACTGAAAGCAACAGATGGACTTTTAACACCTCGGTAGTGTTGGCGGTGCCATCCCAAATTCCCTTTGGTTGCCCTGAGGCTGTGGTTTGGCCATTGCTGCCTTAGGGAGCCAGGTGCAGGACTGTGTTTTCCATGTTGTCTACACTGCCTCAAACTGATGGAAGTCTTAGTGCTTGCTTCGTTTCATCATCAAGCTGAGGTACATAACGAATATAAGCACGTGGCGTTTTGGGGCATTCCAGCTGTGAGCGGTGGTCTAGTGGTAGGATCGCCTGGACAAAAGCTGTGAAAGTCTTCAGGCCTCCACATGCTAATAAAAAATACTATACCTGCTTTGAAGACTGAATGAAAGAAACTCCCTGCCCTGTACAGCTTGCATACATTAGTCAAGGAGCAGGTGGAGGCAAGGAATAGGAAGTAGAAAAGGAAGATGAGGAAAAACAGGAGGAATGAGAAGTATTCATACAGTAAGCTTGCTTGTGGAATAGTTGCGTGTATGACTTGTAGATATCCTCTCAAATCAGTGCACGGGAAAATAACCCTAAAATAGCAAGCCTTGGGTGGTAAACCTCATGATGGTGGGGGAGAAGAGCTTTGGCAGCCTGTGTTTTCTGTAGAGCACTCAGATGCGGATGCGCCTTTTACTCGTTTGCTTTTCGTAGTTTGTCTATATAAAACTCACGGGGTTTATTTTAGACCTTACTGTAGACTCTGTCTGTCAAAAGGCTGATATTATCTCGCAGCGTGCTACAGATTGACAGCAACCCACTCAAAAAAGACAGCGGTACTGCAGGATCTTGAAAATGAGCACGTAGGAAAACTTGGTCTGCTTTCGTGTTGCCTCGGAGTATGATTTCCTTGGAGCTGGTGGGCTTGTGGAGATGGGGCGGTGCTGGACTTGGGAGGTCTCTGCGGTTCCCGCTTTTTTAGCTGACCCCCTGGCAGTGTTTGGCTCTTCTCCTCAGCCTCTCTTGACTGCCGCCTGCTTCCATCTGTGTTTCAGGCAGCTGCCATGCCCTGCTTGCTTCTGGGGAGGGCGCGTTGTTCGGGGTCTGCGCCTCACCTCTAAATCCTGTCCTGCAGACCTGGTGGTCTGAGGCTGGGAGGTGCTGCAGGAAATGTGTCCTCTAAATAATTCAGGAGGTGGAGCTGCGCGGCCTAGCCGCACTGAACAAACATTCCCGAGAACATGCTGTACTGTGCAAGAGGGTCTGATTTTGCAGGTTAAAATAAGTCCAGGCTGCCTCCGATCTTGAAAGACCTTTCTTTTAATTAAGACTTGTTTCGGGTGGCGGATGGAGGAGAATGAAAATAATTAGCTCAGCACCATCCTGAGTCCAAGTTAAAGCTGTAACCGTGTCCGTGGCTGTTCGGTGCGATTGCATTTGGAAGGAGAGCACAAAACTCCGTTAAAAGAAGTTGAAGCACCTCTGTGTAGATAAGGAAGATGTGCTGCCATTATATAACAAAAATAAAGTCTGGGTAAGTGCCACAAGAAGAAACCTCTCCGTGTTCATTTATGACTCTGCTTGTGTTGCCTTAACTGCACACCTGAGCTGTGCGCTGCCCTCTCAGCTTGAGGGACAGGGACAAGAAGAACCGAGTGTCTTTTAAAAACAAGCCTGATCGATTTTGTAATGAAAAACTTTTAACATTAATCATTATTCTATCGTAGTGTGTCCCTGCAGGGCAGACTAAAGGTTATTTGACTGCCTTAACTGCCTGCCTGCTTCCCACTGCAAGCAGCTTCATTATCACATAGTTTTTTCCACTGTTGTTTTCTTTAAAAACAAGAGATTTAAGTGAATGTTAACTACGTGACAAGTCCGAGGAATCCGTCTTTCTCTAATAAGGTGGTTTTGAGCCAAAATCTGACGAAGCATGCTCTTCTTAAAGGCCCATTTCACCCCAAATTAAAGAGTTTGCTCCGAGTGCTGCGACTTGAGGGATGATTCATCGCCGGCGACAGAGGGGACGGATCCGTGCTTTGAGGAAGGACTTGGCTCAGGGCTGTGCTCTCGCTGCCACCACGCCTCCGATGGCACCGACACGGGGTTATCGTGCCTCGTCCCAGAGCGTGGCTGCCTGCGGGCCCTCTGAGAGCATCACTTCCCGAGAGCATGGCTGCCCTTGAGAGCATCACTTCAGGTAGTCTGTGAGCAGAGTTACAATCACCCACATCTTAGATTCATCTCTAAATGTAAGACACTTTTTTGATGAAGGTATGGGTAATTAGTTGCAGCTGCACTTCCATGCTTCCTGAAATGCCAGGGGTCCTTCAGGAGGAGAGCTGCTCGCACGGCCGTGGGCAGGTATTTGGTCTGCCATGGTATCTTTGGGATTCTTGGGTTTTGGCTTGCCGATTTCCACAGTTTTGGCAGGAGGCAGCAGAGATCAAAGTACGTCCTGTACTTGTTCGGAGCAGAACCTCGGGATAACTGTGCAGATTGGATTAAGGACTGCTCGTACCACGATGATTATACCACCGTGAACTCCAGTGTCCCTCCGCAGAGCACGCTTTCCCACTGATTAAAATTCTTCCACTGGTGAGTTGCCCTCACACTCGCACACAACACTGTAGGAATTTCTCCTTGCAGCTGTGCAGCAGATGGAAAAAGCCTGGTCCGAAAGTGTCCGGTGCCTCCTGGCTCCGAGTGTGGCAATTTTCTTCAGGGTGGCTGAAGCGCCTGGGACCTGTAATTGCCACTCCGAGAATTTCCTCGCCACCCTCCAAACGCTCGTTAACAGAAACCTAACAAGCCCTTCAGAATAAACTTGGGCAGCTTCTGAGGAGCTGTGCTGTGCTGTGGGGGAACTCGGAAAGTTTTGTCCACCAGGGGATTTTTCCACCCTCCCGGCGAGGCGGGGTCGGGCCGGGTCACCCCGCCTGGTTAGCGGCAGCGTCCAGCAGATGGCATCCCCTTGGGTTCCAAGGGATGCCGTCCTCAGCGGTCGCTGCTCTTCTGCTGGTAAAGCTGGAAACTGCTCTTCTGTATTGAACCAACGTGATGCTGGAGCTGACTTTTGTCTTTCCGGTGTTAGAAAGGCATTAACGGGTACGTGGGTCCCAGTCCGTGTCCCTGCAATCTGTATTTAGTAAATGCACAACGCCCACTTTTTCTTTTTCCCTTTTTTTAAGTCATATTTGGAGGGCTGGCAGGATCGAGTAGTTCTTGGCTTAAAGCAAGTGATGGGCTGATCTTCTGCCCTCGCGCTGCACCCGGCGGTCTCTGTGCTGTGCCCTTTGTCGTGGCTGTGCCTGTGCAAACCTGTCCTTGCCGAGCGCATCCCGGAGCCTCGCTAACGCGGAGCTGCAGTGGCCTTTTGTTCTGTCTCCTGACAACGTGCAGGTTGGGGGGTGTCCCTCTAATCTGCACTGCCTTGCTTTACGGGACACAAGGTAAGAATTTGCCCTTTCTGGTTAGCTGCATGAGAATCTCTTCAATTTGTTAACGCGTTTAGCTGGTGACCTTATGGCTGGACGCGTTCCCGTCCTGCGTTTGTCCCACTGGGTTCGCTAATCCAAGGCGTCTGGGCAGACTGCTCCTGACAGGGTTGTGTCCTTGGTTTTGCAACACAGGGGAAAGGACACGGCGTGTTAGAGACATCCCAAAAGCAGTCTTTGAGTCAGGGCTGGTGACGGACAATCTCAGCAGGACCATTAGTCATGGCAGGGCAGAGATGCTCGTTGCAGACGTCCTGCTTGCAAGGTTTTGGTCCTTGCTTCTGAGCTGGAAGGAATTGAGCACGGAGCGTTGGGCAGTGCCTCTGGATGACTCCACGGAGAGATGCTGGTGGGGGACGCAGGCCCCTCCATCCCCCTTCTGTGGGATTACAAAATCCGTGGCTGACAAGATGGATTTTGAGATGCCAATGCCAGGGTGCTGTGGCAGTGGAGCCCTGAGAGTTGAATTCTCACGCGGCCTGTGAACAGCACGTATAGCACACGCCTGAAATAACAGCTGGCTGGGAGAGAACAGGCTTGCCGAGCAGGAGTTGCAGACCCGTGCTTTGCCTGTGACAAGGAGCGATCGGTGTGGCTGTCACAAATGATGCTTTTCCGTGCTTTTGCTGAATTTTGTTTGACTACAAAGGAAGGCTCAAGGTGCTGCAGTGATTTGCTGTTTATCTGCTAGGATGAGGAGGAACTCAGTTCTCTTCTGACAACGTGATTACCGGTGGGGCCACTGCCCCCAGTATTATTTTTAGGTGACCCCATAGTCCCTGCAATGCCTTGTGAAGCTGTCACAGAGCCCTGTGCAGGAAGGAGCTTGCTGAGTGCGAGGTGGGGCGATGTGTGCAGCTCACAGGCTGATGCAGCAGGCCAAACTGTTTAATGCCACCTGCACAGAGAGAGGGGAGATCTTATTTTGTGCAGAGGCAGCTTGTGGTGTTGCTCGTTTGTAGGAGGAGGCCCACAAATGTCACATCATCACCTGAGCCGAGTCCAAACCAGCAGGATAAAATAGGATGTCTTAGGTGCCTCTGTCCTTTCAGTGATGGTGGTGCGCACAAAGGAGCGTGCTGCTCTTTCCTTTCACTTCATGTCACCCTTCTGTCCTGTTTTTTATTTTTTTTATATTTTTTTTTGAGGTAGGAGATTTAGATGCAGTTTCCTGACTCTTCCTTCTTCCCAACCACTTCTGTGCCAGCGCGTTATACAGCGAATCCAGCCATTGACGGTGCGCTGGCTGCTTGCTAGCGAGTAACCACGTAAGCATGGAAGAAACCACCAGTGCATTGGGGAAAAGAGCTTCTGCCATGTAAATGCTGCTGACCTCCTGCTGATTATGGGCTGCAAAGGAGTCGGTGGGTATCATGAGTAGCTACCAAGCCATAGGGTGTTGGGTGTAGGGAACAAGAACAGAAGAAACCCTTTCCTCGTGGGGCTCAAGACCTCAGGATCCAGAGTGCAGTCGTTAGGACAAGCAGAGGAAGGAGTTTGCTTAAAGAGTTGAAAGAGCCACTAGCAGAAAAGAAAAGGATTCTCCCGTCTTCTTTCCTCTTTAATCTTCGGCATTGCTATGAGGTGGAAGTTCCTTGCTCCTAGTGGTGATGTGTTTTTATTTCATCTCTAGTTCTGGTGTGCACAAGACATCGATAGGAATTTCAGAGGCAACTCAAGAGCAGAGGTCAATTTTATTTTTTTGCGATCTGGGAGGAATCATGATCAAAAGCAAAAACTGACTGGATCTTGGCTTTCCTGGAGGCTAGGGGAGCATGTCAAAATACCGATTTGCAAGAAGTCCTGTTATGGGGTGGCAAGTGACTTTACTCAGGAAACAGTGGATTCTGATACAAAGACAAGCTCACAGGAGGAGGTAATGCAGTCATCAGAATCTGCCTCCCTATTAATTAATTTTGAAGGCACTGTCCAACTTCAACTGAATTTGATAGAAAGAGACCTCAAAGATGCCTAAGATTTCAACAGAACTTCTGGAAACAGGTAGACTCAAAGAGATCTTAAGAAAACAAGGAGTCATCACTCAGTGAGAAACTACCCTTGCTAGCTTGTTAAGCACTAGGAAATCTGGGAAATGGTGATTGACTGACGTGATCTACGCTCTAGCTTCTGGAAAAGCTTCAGTCGGCACTCACCGTTGGCTAGGCTGCAAAGTCAATCAACCTTGTGGAACAAATGCATGGGAGCTCGGCTACACGGACCTCCAGTGGTTACAGAACCACTTTAATTTTTATTTTTTTGTCTCCTGCTGGCTGAACAGCAAATTGAAGGGGAAAAGTTTTATAAGCTGTAGAGACAGTTATGAAGAGTGTGTTTTGCCAGGAATCTCGCCGGCCATCTTGAGCTTTCTGTGGATGAGAGGTGTCAAGCGTTGCCTGTTGGAAGCAGGAGGAAACTCACACATCAATGGCATGCCAGCAGACGTGGCAGAGGCTTTTTAATAAGCAGAACTGATTTGTGCTTTTCACTTGTGTCCTGACTCTTTGTAGGAAGTTCTTATTTGTTAATGCCACTTGGGTAGTTGCATGAAACTTTTTTCCCTGTCTGGGATCCTCTGTAAATCCCAGGTGGCTGGTGATGGCCAACGGGCAGCCGCAGCAGCTGCATGTTCTGCCTCCAGCAGAAGTTCAGGCCGTTGCCTTGCATAAAAGGGTCTTGAAAGGGGTCTCGGGGACAGTATTTGCACTGGCTGGGGGCAGCAAATCAGTCCCAGCTGGCTGCAATAGGAATTGGGAGCGACCAGCGTGGAATGAGAGGGTTAAGCACTGGCTGGGGTCATCCCCAGGGGAGGGGCTGTCAGGGGTGGTGGGCATTATACAGGGATATTGGAGAGACTGGGCAAAGCTTTGACGACTGCAGTATCTTCAAGGCCATGGCACTGAGCTGCTTTTATCCCTTCCTATGGATCAATCGCTGTAATCGCATGGGGAAAGCTGCCAAAAGTGCGCCGCCCCCCCCCCCCCATAGGGAGGAAAGTCTTTTCTTCAGATACAATCAGAAGGACCTTTGCTCTGTGCTTGGAAAACATTTAATGCAGCTACCTGACTGTGTGTGAAGGTTATGACTCATGTCTGGGTCTCTGTGTGATGAATTGGTCCTTTTGTCACCGGTTGTCTCGTTTTTTTGGGTCGCAGACCGCTTTTCAAACAGCGAAGGCTGAGGAGGAGGAGGAGGGTTGTGTGTGCATTGTGTTGTCTTCAAATTACCTTGTCATTTTGACTTCTGTCTTTGTAGAAGAAGCAAACTTCACAAACAGCTTTCATTTGACTCTCCTGTGATCTGAAGCTTAGATAAAACAGGCCTGCAGACATCTGTCACTGCTGATTGTCTCCGTTTACTGACACTTAGCACTTGGACTCAGACAAAGCCTGTCTTAAATTGCAGTGTCAAAAACAAGAGTTATCTCCTAATTTATTTCTCCTTTTTGGCTGTATTCTTTTTTTCTTTTGTAGAGAAAAGGAGCATCTGCTCGGAATCTTTTACATCTCATCTACTTGATTATTAAATCTCTCATGTTTGTGGCTTGTTATTTTTACAGATTTTCTTGCTGTTGTGCTCTGTCCATGTATCTCTGTCCTTCCCAGGTCTTCCCAGAGTATGTGATTGTACTGAACCACTGGAGAACGGCTAGGCTGTGGAAACAAGCAGGGAGTTTTCTTCTCCTCTGACCTGTTTTGTGCCCTTGTGTCCCTGGACTGCAAAGTCCGAGGACCGTCCTTGCATTAAAAGATGAATTCAGGGAAGTCTGGAATGATTTTGCTCCTCATAGTTTCATTGCTGTAGGAAACCATAAGCTGTGGTGACAGTTTACAAGTTGGGACAGACTCTTAAATGAATGACCCTAAATTTTGTTTGTTTGTACCCTTGCTGTGAGAGCTCTTCTTATCACCAGCTCTTCTCTCGCACAGGCACTGCCTGCCAACAGTTCTTCTGAAGGCACTTCCCTTTCCTGCAGGACAGGGTGCAAGGTAAAGCTTGTTTATACTTTTAACTAATATCTTTCATGAAAGAAATAGGTTTTAATAATACCGCTTTTTCCAAGTTCACTTGGAAAATTAACTCGTTCACTTATGGGCCTTACAGTGTTTGTCATCTTTTTCCTGCCCCAACAGTAGGCATTTTGCATGCACGCTGGTGGTGAGAGCTCTCGACAATGAAACCTCTCAGTGGTTTAGTGGGAAGGGGGAAGATAAGGGGAAAAAAAATGATTTTTTTTTTTTAAAGGAAATATCTTGGGTTTAGTTGCTGGCAGGTTTTTTTTTTTTGATGGTGAATTTTAAAATACTATCAAAAATAATGATTTTTAAAAGCCACGGTGTGCCTCTGTGTCCTTTCTTTGGTGCACTGCTGCATTTTGCAAGAACTCTTCAACTCTGACCCTGGCATATCATTTGATACTAAGCAAACAGTTTCATATTTTTCATCTTAATGTCATCGTTTTAGATGGTGAATATGCTATGAGCTGTGGGGGTTTTTTGTGTGTCAAAATACAAGGAAATTGTGTGTTACCTGGTGTATAAATAGTGCATAGCTTTCCTCTTCAGCTGGAGGCCTAGATGGGGAGTCTTCAGGTTTAAATTATTAATTGTTAACCAAGAAACTCCTGGTTTTCTTCTGCAAGGTTTCGGTCTAGAGGTTTTCAATAGCCTCAAGTAGTATGGTCAAACTTTACCTAATTGTTCAGACACGGTTTTATGGTTCTTGGCTTCTGCCGTGCTTGAGTGGGGCCTGTTCCTCCATTTGTCTGGAAGGCATTCCTGTAAATAATCAACATGCGAAGACCCACCAGGGTCAAGCTTTTGTGCACCTCACAAATGGCACGTGCTGTGTTTGCTGCAGCACAGAGAACGAATATTCCAAGCAAAAGCTTTTCTTTGCAATTCTTGGTCAATTGGCTCTGTAGTCAGGAAGCTGAATGCCATGTATTGTGTTCCCCCTTGGAGGCAACAGCACAGAGAAACAGCGACTTGAGACTAAACCAGCAGGTTCAAGGAGCAGAGCAGTGAAACGAGAGCTTGCTGCAAGACTAACGCAGGCTGTTTGGATGGTGCATTTTGGCTTGAAAAATCCTCAGATGCTCAGAACAGGACAGTTTCTCTTCTAGCCCCGTGAACCACAAACCAACAATCTGCCGATGGCCACGAACCACGAGAGCCTGCCGTACGTACCGTAGAGAGGGAAGGGGAAAGGGTGCCCAGAGCTGGCTGCCAACTGCTCCTGTCCTTGTGTCATGGTTTGGGGCCAGGCAGGCGGAGTGGCTTCCAAATGCCCCTGAGATGTGGATGTCAGCACGCAGGCTTGCCTTGCTTTCTTTGGCAGCAGGGAATTTGACTGCCCAGCAACCCAGCTGCTGGGAAGGCTCAGACATCTGCTTCACGTTCTTCAGAGGATGGGTTACGTTTCATAATGCCCAACCTTTCTTTGTAGAGCAAGACGATCTGCTGTATTTAAGGAGGATGCTTTATATTTGCACATCAGAAAGACATTCTCCATGTCCAAACAAGCACAGCTTGCCATTTCGCGCTGCTCCTTTCACTTAGGTGATGAAATGAACCTGCTAGGTTGACTTCCTAGTTCTTTAGAGCTAATGTGCCTCCATCCTCACATGCTTGGGCTTTCAGATAACCCTCCTGTCCTTCTGAAAAGAACGAGCAGGGTAATTCTGCCTGGGTGGTGGGTGTTGCTCCTCACATTCATTGCTCTCATCAAAGTGAGAGGTGGTGCTGTGTGTGTCAATAACACCTTTGATCCTCTTATTTAAATTAGATAGTGGGTGTCCCGCAGAAGAGACCTCTTTCAAGTGCCTCGCAAGGTTATGCTGCTGCATGATGCTTAATAAAAGTTCAGAAAAAAATTGGACCAGAGACTGAGTAAGTTTCCCAAGTACAGTTCTCCATACTGTAGTCGACAGCAAACATGATTTATTCTCAGCTGATTGACCTCGTGTGGACTTGTGCCCGTGTAAGTAGCAGCTGAAATCAGTGGTCTGAGCACTAATCTGCAAGCTGCAGACAGTAGGGTATTATTTAGTGAGAATGCTCTACAAGTCTCTTGTTGCAGCATTTTCATTCAAAAGGTCACTTCCGTGAGTTCGTGTGCAGCTGAATTTAATGTTCTTTCTCAGCAAGGCCGGCCACATCGGAGCGTGCGTAATTATAATAAATGCAACTTTGTTCTCAGCTGAAAAATCCATCTGAAATAAATTTTTCCAGACCTTCCAAGAAACGCTTCTAGTAAGATAAATAAAAGCAATTCTTGCAGATTTCACATTCATTCAGCAGGAATGCTGGTGGGTGTAGGGTGCCTCCACTTAAGTCACTCATCACAGTGCCTTCTGGGCTCTGTCAACTCGTGTATTCAATAGCTGGCTATGGGGAGCGTTTGCAAATTGTGTTTCTTGAAACCAATTAAAGCCAAGTTCATTATTTCTTACTTGGTTTCAACTCTGCTTGTTTAAGTAAAACTGTTCTTAACAGTAAACACAAAGTTCAGGTAGGCTCTCAACTTGAAATGACTTTAAACAGTGCTTTGATAGGTGCATCTGTTTTAGGGACATGCATGTATTTATACAAGCTTTTGTGGCTTTTTTTTCCTGGTTGGCACTGCTGTGTAGGCAAAGTAGATTTGTTTTCTTCTGTCTTCTGTTTCGCAACATTGGAAATACAAAAGTCTGCCTAAACACAAAAAGAAAGCTGAGGACTTTTTTTTTTTGAACTTCTAAGCAAGTACTTAAACAAAAAAAATCCCCTCTTTGCTTTCATCTTTCAGGAGACTGAGTGTGAAATGCCCCAACTTCCTTTTCTTTCGATTTTTTGACCAAATACAGGGAGAGTCTCTGTCCTTTGATCAGGATCCAGCAGCTGGTGGAAGCAGAATTCCTGTAGTTTCTCTGGGTCCATGTGCAGGTCTGGTTACCTTTGAGGTTTCTGTAGGGTGGTCCTCGAGTGCCATTGCCCTTTTCCTGCAGGGACTCCAGATAAGCAGCTCCCAATCTTCTCTGCTCATATGCCTTGCTTGAAACTGCTACGACCTTGGATTTGGGAACTACCTGGTGTTGTTGTACGGTTTCTCATTGCTGCAAGGTCACTCTTCTGCAGGGCTCCACTGGAATCTGCTAGGCTGCTAAGGAGAAAAGACTTGCATGGAAATGTCAACGACAAATGGAAGACAACGCAGCCATTCTGCTCTCGCTGTGAATTTGAACAGCATGAGGACCTGCATGTGAGCTGTGGCACCTAGGATATTTTCCTGTTTCCTTTCCATTTTGGTGAGAGGGATCCCACTGAGGCCTTTCTAAAGGAAAAAGGAGCCTGATGTCTGGGCAGAAAGTGGGGGAGCTCGCTGAAATCCGACCACTCAGACTCCATTAAATGCAAGTGATAGTCCTGGGAGGAGGGGAGGAAGCACTTCTACTTCCATTCATGGTCTGCATGCTAGGTTAAATACCCATCTCTCAAAGACCTGATACCTCTTCAAGCCCCAGTGGGTTTCCAGTGACACTGGAGAATGATCAAAGGGAGAATATGCCCTCTGTCATCAGGCTGTTGGCTGTACCTTATGGCCACATTCCATATCGACCAGGAGCAGATTTCATCAACACTTAGATCATGACAGTCTGCATTTTTTCCCCCTTTTTTCCTCACGGTATTATTTCCTCTCCTTGCTTGTCTTTGTTCCTGCTTTCCTTTTCCTGGTGCAAGCCTTTGTGTTTTCTTATTTTTTTCTACTGAAATGGAATCGAATACTTGGTACTTGCTTATGAAGCTTCTCTGGCAGTGAGAGGGGCCAAGGAAGCTCCTTCAAACAAACGGTTGTTTTAGGATCTCTGGTAAGATCTCATGTTTTAGGATCTCATCCTGACCCTATGTGCAGACATTGTTTATTCTTTAGAGATTAAAGCTGATTTAAATAAATCCGCTTATCCTAAAATGAAAACACACATTCTTCAAAACCTGAAGTTCACCTGGGCTGTGTAAACTTGTAATTTGAGTTGGGTCTGGTCTTCGGAAAATATCCAGCACTGTTGTCCAGGATGTTACAATGCAAGAAACATAGGGAGCTTCTGAAAGTCACGTCGACTGTGTCTCCTTGGAGGATTGCCTCAGAAATCCCAACTTCTACATTGCTGCCATGTGCTCTATAGGGTGCTACCAGAATGGTCACTTGAGCATTTTTGGACACGTGTATCTGCACAACATTATCACCTGTGGAAAGAAGATTGCTGTACTTCCCGGATAGCTTCCAAAACTCATCCTCTGTCCCTACACACGGTGTGTGGGCCACTGTTCTGATCTACTAAGCACCAGCTGCTTTGATCCTTGCCATGTTTGTATGGGCAAGTCACACAGGCTTTTTGCTAGGGGTCCATGCTCTTGAACTCCGGGGGGAGGCAGTGGGCAGTATTCGCTGGCAGCCTCTGTCCTTGCCAAGTGTCCATGCAGGGCTGATGCATAAGGCTTTAGGCCAACCTGGTCCTTATCCCCATCCTCTGAAGGTTTCCTGTGAGAGATGTTAGCCTTATTCTTCATCATCCCTGAGAATAGCTGTTTAAAATTTGCTCCAGATTTTCAACATGGTCTTGGGATGACTGCTAGTTCCTCCAGCCCCTTGTTTTGTTTTAGAGTTTCTAATCCCATTTTCTATGACTAACTTCAATTGCGTGGTTTCCACAGCACGGATTAGGGTTTACTGCCATAGGTACGTCATTCTGCCTTTGAAGCTGCTTGCTCATGCTTTCCTTGGCAAGCTCTGGCAGACGTGCTCAGCAACAGCAGAGATCGTATCTTTCCTGAAGCTGCAAAAGGGTTAATCGAGAGTGTGTTTATGAAACCAGGTTCCTTACCCTTAAAAGCTTTTATTGCGATCTTTTTTGATGCTTTCAGAAGATTTATTGCTTCTGTCTTTGTAATTTACGTTACATTTTTCTTTCTTTTTTTTTGAAACTTTTAATTGTATGTATGATATTGTTAACATTAACAATGATAAGCAGCTTTTCTGGGCAAACCCTAAATTGCATGCCTCTTGGGTACAAACCAAGAACGTGACCGTCTTCACATGGATGGCAAAGGGCTCTTGGCTGGTGTGTCTGGGGTGGTTGAATGAGCGAGCGTAGGGCATCTGAAGTACATCTGTCGCTTATAAACAAAGCCAGCAAAGGGCTCGCATCCCCCGGGCAGGCAGAGAGCCGTACAGATGCTTTTTCTCGAGAGGCTTTTTGTAGTAATGGTCGCACTTGTGGCCGAGTTTACTCACGTGTGCGGGGAGGGGGGCGGGTGGCTATTCAGGGGAGTATTATTTTTCATCAGGGAGATTGAAGATACTGCTGTTGATCAGGGCATTTCTTTGTGTGGAGGCTCTCCAATGAAATGGAGCACCTGTGCACATGCAGCACTTTCAAAATGTTAAGCAGGATGTTCCCTCTGATGGGAATCCTTGATTGTGCTTTCGGTCGGTCTGCCTCTCCAGCAGGTGTACTGCGGTGAAATTTTTGCAGCCTTCTAAAATATTACAGGATGCTTCACCTCGAGAGGAAGCTCGATTGCCGCTCTCAGTCAATGCCTCTGCGAAACCAGGTGAGAAACACGTGAGTGCCTCGCCGGGAGCTGCACCTACCTCTGCTGGCACAGCTCCGGGATGCTGCTGCAAAGTTCGTGGATTTTAAAAAATAAATAAATAAAGAGTCCGAATGGTTCTGGTAGGATAGACGTTAGATGCCAGACTCTGTGTATCTGGTACGATGTAGCTGATGGACAGATGGTGCCAATACTAGTTTTTAATAATTGACTCCAAGTGCAGTTGTTTGTGCATTTTGATCTAAAACGCGTCTTGACTTTTTTAGTGCGTTTCTGAAGACAAGAGGGATGCCTTTCTGGGACTTTTTTTTTCTGTCTACCTCTGTCTAGTAATGAAAGCTGAGCTTTGTGAGTTGTGACTTCTGGCACAAAGTTGTCTGCTTGTATACACGCAATATGAGGATCTTCCAGAAAATTATGGGAATCTGGTGACCGTTCTTTGCATCTTGTTGCTTTTTGGAGTTGCACAGATCTAGAAGCTCGCTCTTATTTCTGAAGATTTCACTTATCTAACGTTTTTATCCCCAGGAAGTATCATCTCCTGGGATTTAAGTATTTGCTGATGCAGATCTCTGTGATCACAGGACTGTTAAAGAACTATCGAGTGTCACATCATTAGGTCACCGGTTCAAATCTAGTCCAGAGTGGTAATGGATATTTTTATACCCCTGACACCTTTCATCAAGATTTCTGCGTAGTTGCTTAAACTAAAAACAACGTTTGCTACTCAGAATTGAGGGTTCCAGTGGAAAGTAAAGACTAGAAGCAGATTTTTCTATAGCAAAAATTCCTGTTTGATTTTTACGTATGGTTGTACGTGGTTGTGAATCTGCGTGTGGTTCCCAGTGCTTTAGCAGAAATAAAAGTAGCATCTTCCCAGAGGAGTGGGTGGCTCAGTGCACAGGGTGCAAAGGAGAAAGGAGACCTCATTTGGTAGAAAAAAAAGTATGCATTAGTCAAGTCTGGTATTACTGGTGTGCCTTCCTGTGACTTCTGAATTGTGACAGCCTCTGAAGAAAACAGGAAGAAATAGATTTTAGAGAGAGGTATTTTGATGTTGAAATGCAGGGAGAGTGTGTGGGATGGTAACAAATAGTTTTGGACAAAGGACTTGAAATTCTTCAAGGCAGCTGCTCTTCACCCAAAAGGTTGGTTGGTTGCTTGGGTTTTTCCTTGTTTCTTCCAGAATTCACATCAAAATCTTTGTATGAAACTTCACTTCTAAATCTTGCCTTCAATGTCCGGTTTCTAGTCAGGAGATGCAGACTAGAGTTGAGGGTGAAATTTAATGCTTACGATAACACTGGACTGCACATTTTCCAGACTGCAGGGCCTGAGACAGTTCAGTCACGTGGCCCCTCACAGCTTTGCAGTTTGTTTTTGTTGATTGATTTCTCTAAGGTTGGCCAATCCTTGCAATTTCTTTGGGTTATATTGGGGTATAGAAAGCCTCGTGAATCCCTACAGTCAGGAGCCTGACCTCTTGTACGCTGGGACCCACTTGCAACCACCTCTTACTTCCCAGCCTTTTCCTGAATGTTTCCTGAACGCTCTCTGGCTTGTTTCAGGGACCAGGTTGGCAGCGTATCAGGAGTCAGTAGCTGGAGTCCTTCAGGAAAGAAGCTGAAGATGCTGCAGTATGAATTCTGGTGTCCTGGTTGTTAGAGTCTGTTAGCAGAGACCTCAAGATGCGAAGAAAAGAGATGTTAAAGCCGGTACAAGTGTTCTCTTTCTTTGAGCTCCTAAGTTGAGGAATTAGGATCCGAGTTGGCTTCCCCACCCCAAAGCTGCTGCATAGCTTCCCGTGCGTCTGCTGCCATGGGAAATCACTGGTGACTTTCCTCAGTGTTTGAGGTACAAAAAGTATTTATGAGGCATGGAGACAGGAGGAAAAGATGATAAAAAATATATTTTTAATGACAGAAAAAAATACCACCCACGGAACCTGAGTTATCACTGTGGCATTTTCTGACTGAGAATCAGTGCTGTCTTACAAGTTTTTATGTGTGCTCTGCAAAGGGTGGAGAGGGAGCTGCCAGTCTTTGTTCATGTAGTTCTGATTTCCTGGCAATTTGGGAGACATTACGAGGTCGGTCGTTTTCATTCCTGATGCTGCATATTGCTGCTATTTCCCTGGTTATCTCAGAGACAAGTGGAATTATATTTATTATTTCCCACTTAAAATATTCTGTTATCACCAAGTATCTCAGAAGCATTGAGCCTTCTGCCTCTCTTAAATGCTGATTTGCTTAATAAAGGCAGTATCGAGGTTCTGGCTTAGCAAAGGAATACCACTAAACAACTTGGGTCTGTATCTTAAGTCTCTATTTTTTGGCCTGTAGCTGTGATTACAACCCGAAACAGTGCACAGCTAGAAATCTTCATAAATTATTATCCATCTTGTTGCTGGAGACTGAAAATGGAGAGCTACTGAAGTACAAAGGAAACTTTTTTTTTTCTGAGTCATGGCAAGATTGGCAAGTTGCAAGGAAAATATAAATCTGGTGTTTACTATAGTTAACAATGAAATCCTCCCTTTACAGAAAGTTAGGAGGGTGAGTTATGCTTTCAGTTTCCTTGCTGTTGTGGATTTAAAAAAAAAAAAGTTATCTTGATTATTTTTTTTAATTAGGATTTTTTTTCCTGATCCTTGGCCTAGGATGGGGATAAATTAGAGGAAGTTGCAGAATTTACTTTGCTAATTGTCTGAAGATTGGCCCTAAAATTCAGTTGTCATTTACAATTACTAGTTTTCACAAGTGGGATGATGGCTTTATCTGTTTCCCTTCATTATGGACCAAGCGTTAAATCATGCAGTGTCCAATTCTAAAACCTGCGGTCTTTTACTTAGGTATGAATCCTGGTGCATTTTAATACATATGCAGACACTGAACTAACATGAAAAAACATGTCCAGTCTCTTGCACAGTGTAAAATAATAGATATTATCTTCAAATGTTAATGACTCTGCCTCTGTGTCTGATATGATGAATGCTATTCTTATTCTGCTGATGGAAAACAAAAGGAACAGAAAATAGCGAGACTTTGCCAGACAGAAAGTTCAGTGTAATTTGGAGATGGACCACAAGTCATTTGGAGTCCTGATTGTGTGTTACGTAAAGGCCATAATTTGTCTTACAGGAAAAAAAGGCTAATGTTAAAAAATGTTATCTGTCTTTTTGAAAGCAGATGAAATAGATTGCAGAAGGACGTATCTGTCAGCCCGAGGTGACCATAACTTAGGAGGCACGCAGGCGTCAAGCACAACTGAACGAGGCTGCAGAGAACAAAGACAGAACCTCTTTCCTCTCACTCTTCAGGCCGTATGTAGGACCAGAGAACACCTTCTCTCATTAGGGTTGAGCAGCCTTTTCAACCCCCTTTGGTGTGTGTGCAGTGTCTTAATACAAGTCTCGGTGCTAGGCTTTCACGACGCAGGCTGGGGTCATGTCAAGCGAAGCTGCAGGTTGTCACCAGCCCACCACCACATATTTTTCACTGCTGGTGTCAAAAGAGGTATTAGTAAGACTTGATATAGGTCAAATAAAGCATGAGAATTTCAAGCTGTCCCGGAGTCGGTTTCTGTCACGCTGTGAGATTTGCTCTCGTCCATGAGGTGAAGGACTTCTTGAGATTGCATTGATCAAGATAGTCTCCTGGGTGTGTTCCTCATCCAAGGGGAAAAGTGAGGTCAGTAGGAATGAATGTTGTGCTGCAGCTCGGACTGGAAGAGAGATACTTTGGTGTCCTGGGAAGAATGTGTCTCCAACTTCTGCTTTGGGGCATTGTCTAACATGGTAGTCTTAATGTTATGTAGCAGGTAACTTTCTTGTCTTCCTTGTTAGACTGCCCTACTTGTTCAAGTGAAGGCCAGTTTTGTGCTTTGTCCCCTGCTTGTTCCTCTAGGACGTGATCCTTTCTGTTGCCCCCTTGCCTGCTGCCTCCTCCCAGCTCGGAATTCCCTGCCAGGTTGCTCCTTGTAGATGTGGCCGGGTGTTTTTACCCTTCAGAAAGCTGGAGGCTTGGTTTCAGGTCACCTCCACAAGTTTTCTGGATGTGATGCATAGCATGGGAGCCATTTGGAAATTGGGCTTTCAAATATTCAGACGTTGTGGTGGGAATGAAGGCAACCAGAAAGGCAGCAGACTGGAAAATCCCTTCTGTACACTGTGTCTGCCAGCAGACCTAGTGGGATAAAACTGAGATGCTCTCTTAACCCAGCTTTTCCACTTTTTTGGCTTAGGTCTGCTTGTTTGTTCAATGGGTGAAGAGCATTTTGTGTCTCTGAGCACGTGGAGAAGTGGGAAGCCTAAATATACCACTCTTGAAAGCTCAGAGAAGCTAATACTGGCATTCTCACCATTTCCCACATCTTCTGTACTGCTACAGTGACATCCCTTGTAATTTGATGGCAAAACATATGACTTTTCTTTTTTTGGTCTTGTTTCTCTCCACGGTTTAACCTTTCTTATGAAGCGCCTCTTTGATCAAAGGATATTGACAAAATCTTTATTTTCTTGGTTTTACAAATTTGGCTTCAAAATTCTCAAGTTGAGACTTGGCAAACACCGCCGTGGTATGCAAACAGTGGGGATGGGAGAAGGGAAATCACTTGGCTCTTGAAAAACTACATATGGGAAAGTCACGTGGAACTTTGTGCTTTATTTATAATTCTGCAAAGGCCTCTCCTAATTTGAAAAAGTAGAAAAGACCAAATAGTGGCTTCTGGAAAGCAAACAACTCGATTTTTTTTTTTTCCATGAGTATTTTTAACACAAGTATTGACTTCACAGATTGTAACACTTTCCTTCTTAAATATGTATTTTTTAAGCTGTCGGAATGTATAACTGGCTAAACTACCATTGAGATGAAAACCTTAACTCCTGCAGCTCCCTGCTTTTTAAATTCTGGTTGTGAAGCCATAAAAGATGTTTTATTTTCATTTAGCATATATGTATTAAGTTTCCAGAAAGGGGCCTTGATTTATAGTAAGCGTACCCAGTGGGAACCCTATGCTTTTCACTTTTGCGTTTCACTTAGTGTTTCTTTCAAAACTTGTTTTCCAGATAAATGCTGGGTTTAATGGCTAAGGAACGTTTACGTAAGACCTGAAGCTGCATTTTTTCAGCTTTGGCCGTACCTGTGAACAGACGTTTCCAAATACTAGTCCTTGGAATAACTCTACTAGTTAAGAATGCAACCTTGGGTTTTATATCGGCTTGATTCTGGGCAGCGTTTTACCGATACCGGCGTGAGATAACCGTGTTATGTGAAACTGCCTCAGCAAAACAAATGGGAGAGTGGTGGCGGTGGGCTGCCTGAGAGGCTGTGCTGTTCTCCTGCTCGAGTTGCTGAACATAGCTAACTCGTGGTCGAACGGCATTTAAGGCCACATTTGGAGTCATTAGGTTATAAACAGTCCACAAAATATTTTAAATGCTTCATGTTAATATTCCTCTGAAGCTTAAGATTCCCTGGGGAGAAATGAGAGCGCACCAAAAACATTTTTCAGTTCTTGAGGCTTATCCACCACTTCCTAGATCACTACAGCCCAACTGTCTCATGAAATTATTACAAAAACAAGTTTTGATGCAGTTCTCAGCATATAATTGTGTGCGTGGGGGGGAAATACGTTGGGTAATGCTTTCCCTTAGTTGTCAGATTCTCATATTTTGCTGGCTGGCTATGAAAGTCGATTACGGTTCAGAAAATCTTTCTGACTCCAATTTGGTGAATTTTCAGTAATGCTTTTGAGTCTTGTGCTCTGGCAAAAGCGTTCAGATCTTGACAGAATGTCTGAATCTGTGATGTTGAAAGGTGTCCTTTCATTTTTGCTCCTCAATAAGACTTCTTCTAAGGAGGGGTGTAATAAATATTGACCCCTCTTGACGAGACTAGGGTCTCTAAGGGAGGTGACCCACTGTGTAATTTCTTTCCTGAGAATAAATCTTCCGTGCAAAAGTGGCTGATTTGTGCTAGGCACAATCTGTTTAAAAACTAGGGCTGTGGGAACTGTCTTGTGAAAATGGTCCTGTCATTAGCTGGCATTAGCATCTCCTGCCTTCACCGATGCTTGGCATCTGTAGTGGCCCATCAACAGTTTGTGTGCTTGTGCAGTTAATCCTTCTAGGGCAATGTCCTGAAATAAAACAAAGCCTATAAAACACCAGCTTGCCCTTCAGAAAGGAATCCTATTTCAGATTGCCCTGTTAATTTGCAGAATACCGGGATTTATGGAGCTGGCAGGATGGCTCTGGCAGAGTTATCACACTTAGAGATCCAGGCTCTCTGTCAAAGCCTTGACTGAAGTTGGCGTACCTCGTACCTGAGGATGCGACTCACAGGGAACATCTGTGTGCATCCAGTTTTCTTCCAGCTGATCCGGATGAGAGAGACGAGAAGTGGAGGACCTGCGTGAGAATCTGGTGAGAGCTGCTGGAAGCAGCCCCAGGACTTGCAAACTAGAAGCAATTTATAGACTGCAGGAGCTACTGATGCATCTCCCTGCCTCTGGGGAGTTGGGGAAGGAGCATTTTCCATGCATTTGCTGAGTTTTCAGTTATCCCTCAGGGCAGTTTGAGAGCTCGTTGCAGACAATTTGGCAGCAGTGCTTTACACTAATGAGGAAGCAGCAGGGTTGCACTTCCTCCAGCCTGCCTTGAAAGAAGAAGTGCAGAGGGGCTCGGCGTTCAGAGCTGTGTGACTGTGAGACACAATAATAGCCCAGAGCCTCCTAGTGCACGCTCCAGCAGTGCAATAACTGCGAGTAGAGAGCTAAACCTGGTCCAGCGTGCTTGATCGATAGCAAAGCTGCTTGATTCATCTCTGTTATTGATCTGGGTTCCAAATTGAGTCCATTTAAGCATCTGTAAGGGCCTCTTTTGGTGCTTGGTAGACGCACTGAGCCACTGGTGCTGCTGGCTCGCTTTGGCAGATACAACTTCCATTTCACTAATGAGCTTCTGCATTTACAAAAGATGGCTTTACATTTTTTTTGAGTGGAACTTTGCTTGAATTTCCTCACAATTTGGGGACGTTTTTGACAGCCATTTATTTTTCCTTATGGTGACTTCAACTCTGCATGAGGTCAGACTTCAGGAAACAGCCTGCTGGGTGCTGACACTTCAAAAGGTAGTCATGCTCTTGGGTTATGCTGAATTAATTGCACGAATGAGGTATGCATTTTAAGCAGTCTAACATCTGATTTTTCAAAGGGATCTTCATATTTATTGTTATCGGCACTATTTTGGCTGATGTTAGAGCCATCTACTAAAATCAGTCTTCCAGAACAGGAGAGGCAATGAAGACTTCACTGCTCATATAGTTCACCTGTGGTCTAACAATTGTATTGCAGCTAGCGAGGAACACTCACAGGCTTAAGAAAATGTTCTGCAAATACGGTGTTAAAAGTTGAAGGTGAAAAAAAAAAGGAAAGTATTAATTCCAGAGTTTAATGAGGAAGGTGGATAAACAGTAACTCAAACAGTAACTCAGTAACAGATGTACAGACTGAGAGGTTTTGCTCTTTTGGTCCTTTGGGTGTGTAGGAAAATCCAGCAAACACAAACTGCAAGCTGTAATCCTACACAAATTAAAATGAGTATGAAGTATAAAGGGGCCAAAAGCAAAAGGAAGAGAATATAGAAGAAAAAGCTAGAAAAAATGTAAAATCATTAGGGCCTCGTGAAATTTACAGTTGAGCACTTACAGATGTAGACATAGCCATTTCTGAACTTCGTAGATTTCTTCCAGGCTCCAGTAAGTATTGGATAAATTGCTGAAGACTTTATAAGCATCTATAAGGCAACAGGAGATGCTAGCAGTGGGAGTGTAGGAGATACTACAGAGATACTACAGCAGTGGGAGTGTAGGAGATACTACAGAGATACTACAACCTCATGGTGGGGGAAAATAAATCAAATTTGTTTGATTCAATGGATATTTCACAACCCAACCTGACAGAGGGACCGTGTCACTTATGGGGTGCTGTGCAGAGATCTGTCTTCAGGATTAAATTACAGTACAGTGGGTTCATTAAATGACTGGAGTATATGCTAATGAGTAGTCTGTAAAGGTGACAGGGTCCTGGAGAGGTCTGTTCCACCTCTGTGCCAACAGTTTGGGACACAGAGTGCTTGAGATGAAGCTGGAGGTTTGCGTGTGTTTTTGATGATGGGAGAAGAACTTGAAGAAATGACGTGAAGCCTGGCACCAAAATCGGTAAGGAAATGTGAAGAGAAAGGCAAATAGAGGGAGGATGCATCAGAAATGGAGCAGAGCTGTTGCAAAAAAATAACAACAACAATAAAGGTATGGTGTAGTAACAGAAATGTCCTACATAGGGCTGTTGTAGTACTCTGTACTAATAAGTGATGTACGCAGTTTTGGATCCCACATTTTGAGAAGTGGTTAAGTTGGAGACTGAAAAGAGTAAAGCTAAGATTTAATCCCTGTGCCCTTTGAAAAAAGGCTGCTTTTGTCTTCTGAAAGCAGCTTAGAGAGGATTGGAGCAATTTTCCAGGTGAGCTAGGTTAAGAAGATGACTGCAATCAGGTGTCCGCTGCTTAGTGGAGAAGAAGAAATTGCCTTAGCAGAGAAGATCTGGTGCCTTTTCTTGCACAAAGGCCTGGATTAACGTTAATGGGAAGAACATCCTAACTTTTCAAGAGCGTGCAGCACGAGATGGCATTGCCT
This sequence comes from Oxyura jamaicensis, assembly GCF_011077185.1. Classification (NCBI taxonomy): domain Eukaryota; kingdom Metazoa; phylum Chordata; class Aves; order Anseriformes; family Anatidae; genus Oxyura; species Oxyura jamaicensis. The sequence goes on along the minus strand of NW_023304034.1, from coordinate 4,253 downwards.
GTCGAGGCAGTGGCACCACAGCTGACTGCGGCCTCCTGAGATGCAGACTAGTTGGTGCTCTAGGTGCAGCGAGCCCTTCCCCGAGTGATTTGATTGACTGGGTGACTTACTGAGAAGCCTTTCCAGCCCGATGCCTCTGGGATTGCATCTTTTCTTCCTGAACAGCCCTGACATGTGACACCTGTGTAAGGAACAAGTGCTGAAAGGAGGACAGTTTGATGGCCAGACTGTAATTAAATCCTGCTCACAAATGCTGCTGTCCCTCCCTAAGTTGTTTTTATGCCTCTTTGGATGTATTGTTGCCTGGAAGATGTTTCTTTCAGTGATCGGATGGTTTTACACACTGCAGGTCTGTTTGCAGTGAAATAGGTTGGAGAATTTTCTCATTCACTTCCAGGAAAGGAAGGTGGGTCCTGGTTTTCTGAAAGAGATGTTCAGAATTCCTGCTCCCCACATTACCTGCTTCAGGGGAAAAAAAAAAAAAAAAAACAACACTGTAATAGGGATACTGTGCTGGGAGTGAATAATTCTAGAAACTGAAAACATTCCCTTGCCTTAGAGTTTCTTAGCTCTACAGTCACCCACAGGTCTTTGAGCTTTCTGGGTGGCGAGGGTGACACATACCTTTGAAGAAGAAATTAACTGTCTTCTGACACTTAGGTTGTTTTTGTTTCAAGATTTTCTGTGTTACTCTACTCCTGCTAATTAGTACCAATTAGCAATTGTAGTTCTTCTACAAGAGGAAAAATCTCCATTAGTTTTTTCATTTGGCTGTTTTTTTTGTTTGTTTTGTTTTTGTGGTTTTTGTTTTGTTTTACACAGATACATCTCAACTGTTTAGTTTGCGCTATGTGAGAATTCGAAAGAAAACAATGGTTGCAAGAGTAAGAGGCCCCTGGTATTTTGATCTAGAGCAAATGTGTGCCTGGCAGCCAGACTTCAGCCAGGCAAATCCACTTGCCCTTAGCTTTTCCCCCAGCCTGCAACCTTGCTGCAGGGAAATGTGTGAAAGAGGTACGGCAGCGCGGGTCACCCTGTCCTCCTCCAGCTCCGCTGCAGCCAGGGGAGCGCTCGCGTTATCTGGCTGTGGAATAACAACCACTAATGGAAATTACAGCAATTGGGATAAGATAATACCCATAAAGGCAGGTTATGCTGATCGGCGTTTCTTCCTGAGATAAGGCTGAAATGAGTTTGTAATTACTGGGCATTGAGCTTTATTAAATAAAGCATGCTTATGCATGCAAAGGGAACACTCGTTGTCCATACACCGAAGGAGAAATGCTGCAGAGACCGTGAAGGTGGGGGAGCAAGACAGCGAGGTGTCTGCCCTTGGAATGGCAGAGCTGCGTGGCTCGCAGGCATGTTGCTGAAATTTAGAAACTGGCAGCGGTTCTGGGTGCCACCAGTGCTTTTAATGCTTGAGCGAAGTGCAAACTGCGTAATGCCGCGGCCGATGCTGAAATGCGACACACGGGCATCGCTTCCTCCGAGCCGCTGCTCCTTGCATAACGGGGGCTGTCCCGGGGCGGCCGCAGGAAACGTTTGGGTAAGCGGTGGCGGTGCTGCTAGGCACACAAAGCACAACAATTAGTTGTGCTTAGAGTCCTGTTGTAACCTCAAACAACTTTCTGGCACTCTTCCCGTTTTACAGCCAGGAAAATGGCTGAGCGAGGAGCTGGTGATGGGAGGCATTGATTTTTATTTTTTTATTTTTCTTTTTGTGCTTGAATGAACCAAGCTTGTACCTGGAAACCTACATCTGTGAGCTCACTGCTTTGTGTAGATCATGCTTTCTGAAGGCTTTCCTCTGTGAGGGGATCCCAAAACCTCTCCACTCCAGCTGGCAGAGCAACAAAGGGTGTGGGCTTTTGGGGAGCTTTTCTTGTCTTCCTTGTAATGATGTGAGCCAAAGCAGAACAGGTACTACAGCAGGGGAGAGATTAGGCTCGAAGGTGTTGATATTTCCTGCTGTTTCTCTGACAGCTGGAATCTGTACTTAAATATATACTGTGTTGGTTTGTTTGTTCCTCAGTTTTTGATTATTCCTCCTTTTAGAAAAGAGATGAGAACTCATGTTTCTCTTCCAGGCACTCAGAGAGCTCCTAACAACACAGGAATTCAAGCTAGAGGAGATGAGCTTGTATTTAAGATGAGGCTTTCTGAAGTGGTTTTTCCCTGAAGTCGCACGTTTTAAAAAGTTTCTAACAGAAGAGGTTTAAGATCTGATAGCGCTCTCAGTGTTTCGTCTAGTGATTTAAAAGCGATGCCTTTAACACTGTTGTGCTGTGATCTTTCAGATGCTTGTGCTATTGAGCTTTCTTAATAGTTAAACTTGTGGTTTCCTTCCATTCTTTGCTTTGATTGTACGAAGATGCACGTACACAATCTTTAGTGCTCTTTGTTTTGGAAGAGGAGGCCTAGCTGTCCTGTCTTCTTGCTAGTCAGGCCACACTGAGTGGAAAGACTTCTCTTGCTCTTTGTGCTGGGGTTTAACCACAAGCTCTGAGTTTATGCTGGCATGGAGCAGTTCAGATGAATTTGGTTTTCTGCTAGGTAACAGAAAGCTTGCAAAACTCTTAAGTACTGCACAATCCATGGGATTAATTGGCAGGCTCTGAATCGGGAGTACCCTATTGGGATCTACATTTATTTTCTAAGAGGAAGAAGCCCCAAACAACTGGTTTAACCGAGTGCTGTGTGCCACAAAACCAGACTTGTGTGTGACCCAGAACCCACCGATCGATGGGGATGTAGGTGCCACGGCAGAGTTTGGGGGGTAAAGTCCAGGGATAACAGTGGAAAAATGCTCTAGCTGTACATATGTAGGGCAGTTTGAGGACATTTCCTTGCCTCAGCATAACCTATAGGATATTGCTCTGCAATGTAACATTATCGAACCATTATATCCAGCAGGGTGCTGGGAACGAGGCAGCTGCTGATGTCTCTTTTTCCTAAAGGATTTCCCAGAAAATCCATTCATTTCACAGAAGGACACAAGCCATGTAGAAATGGTGCTCTGCTGGAAACAGAAACTTAATTCTCAGAACTCAATAAAAGAACCTCTTTCTTGTAAAACCAGCTGAGGAAAACAAGACTGCTGGGATTTTGGGGGCTTTTCTAAATTTGTTCAAGATGCAAAGTTGAGCTCAGAAAAGACCAGCGAACTTCAGAAAGGTCTGACCAGGCTGGATGAAATGTCAGATACCCTAGCAAAGTCTTGCATGACAAAGCCATTTAACCACTTGTGTGCTTCTTGTCAGGCTAACTGCATCATGCCTGAAGAAATACCTGAGCATCTTCATGCAATCAAGTGCCCATTTGACACCAACATTTATGAACAATTTTTTTTAGATTAATAAGAAAAATAGCATAGATTAACATGCAAATACTTCCTAATTTGAAGGGATGCCATCACTCCAAGTTACGTGCGTCTGTGTACTTACAATAGATGCGGCATGTAATGACCCTATCCCTCGTGTGAGACTGGATTTTATCAGAGCGTTTATAAGAGTGGCACTTGTGAGAGGCAGGAGGGGCAGAAGGCCATGACCTCTGTGGGTTTTGTCTTCCAGCCCATGCGGATATCATACAATTTGGCTGATCCCTGCCTCTTTTCTCTTGCTCCAGAATTCTGTCTTAGGTGTATTGTGGTGATGAAATGCCACATAACCCTCTCTGTCTTCAGTATTGTGATAGGTTATTTTAAATGTGTTTGCAGGTGGAGAAAGGGGGCTTGTTTGTGTTGCAACAGGACCCAGCAGTGGCAGTGCTGCATCCCAGATAATTGCTCTGTGCATATATGTATCTGTCTTATTGAAGACTCATACATTAAGACTGCTGGCATAATTGCCTTAGACCCTGATGAAAAATTCATCTCCTAGGACCCCAGAGGGTCATTTGGAGCGGTGTTATCCCAATGAAGTCTAGAGGCAATAGAAGAGCAGAGAAGAAAATAACCTTGAAATCAATGCCAGTCACCCTAGCACTAGTGCCGTTAGTTTTGGCAAATCCTGTCTCAACAATGAAGCCAGCTGCCATTTTGGCATCGAGACAGGCAGACTTGGCACCAGCCCCTCTGGCACCAAAACCATGCTTCGTGGGAGCTGGCATCAGCGGTGTGAAACGAGGGTAAGGCCCAAGGGAAATGCCAAGCAGGCATATGAGATGAGCACTAAAAATAGCAAGTTGCTGTCATTTGGAGGAAAAAAAAAAAAAAAAACACTAATAGCTCTTCTAAGAGCAGGACATCT
>NW_023304033.1:0-60780 GCF_011077185.1 Oxyura jamaicensis | reverse complement strand
CCGCGGCCGCCTCCCGGGGGCGGCGGAGGGAGGCCGGGCGTGGGGCCCGGCGGGCGGCGCCCGGGGCGAGCCCAAGATGGCCGGAGGCGGCGGGGGCGGGGGGCGCTGAGCGGCCCCCACCGGGCACCGGGACCGGCATCGGGCACCGGGGGCAGCGGGGCCGGGCCCCCCCCGGCACCCCCCGCTGGGCTGCGGGAGGAGGAGGAGGAGGCGGCGAGGCTGCGTGCTGCCGTGGGTGGGTTTGGGGTTGGGGCTTTTTTATTTATTTTTTTAATTATTTTTTAATACCTTTTTTTATTTTCCCAGTAGGGCAGCTCAAAATGGCTGAGGGCTGACTCGGCCCAGCCCCGTGCCCGGTTCCCGGAGCCCCCCCGGTAGCGCTGGGCAGCCCCGGCCCCCCCCCCGCCCCCTTGTTGGCTCCCTCCCGGGGGGGGGCTGGAGCTCCGGGGGCTGGAATGAGAGGGGGCTAGCGGGAACCCCCCCCTGCTTTCCCCCCCCTCTTCTCCTTTTTTTTTAATTTTTTTTTTAATATATTTTATTTTCCTCCCCCGACGAGGACCCAGCCCCTCGTGAGAATTTCGAGCAGGTTGATTTTGGGTTCGCGGCGCTCGGGCTCTCCCCCTCCTTCCCCTCCCTCCTTCCTCCCTCCCTCCCTTTGCGAAACCCATTTTCTTTTTTCATTCCTATTTATGAACGGAGGCAGAGGCTGGGAGGGTTGCTTTGGGCTCGGGGCTGGAATCTCGTCTGAATGATTGGCCTGTCTTCCCTCCGAGCTCTCCCATTCAAGACCTCACAATTTTGAAGCAGGCGAGAGGGGCTTTTTTTTCTTCTCTCTTTTTTTTTTTTTTTTTTTCTTTTTTTTTTTTTCCTCTTCCTTTTTTTTCGCCGCTCTGCCGGGTTAGAAGCAAACCTTTGGGGCCGCGGAGAGAATTCGTGTTTTTTTTTCACCGTCGTCATCGTTGCTGTTATATTATTTTTTTAATTATTTTTAATCTTCCTCCTTTTCCCGTTTTGGATCTTAACCCTTTGATCTGTTTCCTTTAAAAGACTCCGATTCTGAACTCCCATCAGGGAGAGAGGGAGGAGGAATACAGGAAAAAAAAAATCGGAGCGAGTCTGGGCTCTCAGCTGCTAGCCAGGTTGGTGGGGGACAAAAGTCCCTTTAAAATATTGAATGTCGGTTGCAAACCTAAGAAAAGAAAAATCAAATCCGGAGCGCTAAATTTAGGAGGTTTATATGGCACTTGGACCCTGCTGCTGGATTTTGTATGGATTTTTTTCAACCTTCGGTAAGTTTCGATTCGCCCTCGGGGATAAAAGGAGACAAATTGCTTTTGGGGGTTGTTAAGACTTTGGGTTGTAAATCCTACAACATCACGCCTTTTTTTCCCCTTTTTTTTTAACCGTTTGCCTTGCTTTTTCGATGAAATGACACAGATACCGTGTTTTCGTGCTTGAGATTCCTAGAGTGCTGCCCCGTGGCTCGTTTTTATACCCGATTTTAGAGATCCGTTGAGGTTTTTTTATTTATTGTGCGTGCCGGGGAGGAGGGGGGGAGCCCGGCGATTCACCCCGAGACTTCCTGTTGCAGGGAGGAGAGACCCCGGCGTCCATCTGTAGAGCAAACTGAGAGATTCAGCGGGGGGAGAGTCGCCAGAGACCGCCGGCAGAGATGGCCGAGAACTGGAAGAACTGTTTCGAAGAGGAGCTCATCTGCCCCATCTGCCTGCACGTCTTCGTGGAGCCCGTCCAGCTTCCCTGCAAGCACAACTTCTGCCGGGGCTGCATCGGGGAGGCGTGGGCCAAGGAGTCGGGCTTGGTGCGGTGTCCGGAGTGCAACCAGGCGTACAACCAGAAACCCAACCTGGAGAAGAACCTGAAGCTCACCAACATCGTGGAGAAGTTCAACTCCCTCAACCTGGAGAAGCCCCCCTCCGTCTTGCACTGCGTCTTCTGCCGCCGGGGCCCGCCGCTGCCCGCCCAGAAGATCTGCTTGAGGTGCGAGGCCCCGTGCTGCCAGTCCCACGTCCAGACCCACCTGCAGCAGCCCTCCACGGCCCGTGGGCACCTCCTGGTGGAGGCGGACGACGTGCGGGCCTGGAGCTGCCCCCAGCACAACGCCTACCGCCTGTACCACTGCGAAGCCGAGCAGGTGGCCGTCTGCCAGTTCTGCTGCTACTACAGCGGGGCCCACCAGGGACACTCGGTCTGCGACGTGGAGATCCGTCGCAATGAGATCAGGGTAAGTCCGTCCTCGACCATCCCACGCGCGCCTCGGCTTCCACCCACCCTCGGGACGGAGGTGGCCTCTGCCCCGCGCGGGGCTGCTGTGGGTGGGTGGGATGCACGTGGCAGGAGGCCGGTGCCGCCATCGAGGACTGGCTCCTGAGGAGGTGCCGGCGTGGTGGTCCTTCTGCCAAGCACGTCCCATCACCTAGGGGTGGGTCAAGGAGGCTCCCTGCCACCATCGAGGCCGGTGAGGGAAGGAGCCTCCAGCAGACCCCTGCTGAGGGTGCATCCCGCAGCAGCAGCCTTCCTCTTTTCTCCCTCCTCCTCCTGGATCCGCTGCCCCGTGGCGTGCCCTGTTTGTGTCCCAACGGGCCCGTGTTTGCGTAGGGCCTACCCAAACCCCCTTCTCCTGCCCGGCGCTGTGGCCCCGGCCCTTTGGCGTAGCGCCTCGCCGGTGCCCTCCGCGGCGCTGGGGCAGCCAGGAGGAAGTCGGCAGGAGCAGACATGTTAGATTGCGGCTACGCCGGGGCGCGGCGGGGAGGGCCGCCCCTGCCCGAGCAGCGAGGGGACGGGGGGGACGGGGCCGCCCATGGGGGTCTGCGCCGCCGCTGGGTGGCCCCTCGGCGTGTGGGGCCGGGTGGAGGTCATGGTGCTGAGAAGAGGGCGTTTTGGGGAGGAATCTCCCCGTTTTGGCCCTGCTGTGGTTCAGGGTCAGCTGGTTTGGTGGAACACGTTAAAACCTGGCGGTGGATGGAGCCATGGGGGCGAGGTGGGCTCCATCCCGGGCCTGAGGCACCCTGAAACGGGGTTCAGGTTGTCGGCTCGGGGGGTGACAAAGCCGCCGCGCGGCGGGGACACAGGCCCTGTTCATTGTAAGGCTCGTGAATGTCAAAGCCCGGCTCTTCCCACCGTCCTCCTCGTCTCCCCCTGAGGCCATGTCAGCCTTCCCCTCCCTCTGCACAAGGCCGGAGCAGGGAGAGCTTCGTGTCAGCGACTCGGGGGAGATGTGGCTTCTTGCTCCCGTCGGGGTTGGGTTTGGGCCAAACACTGCGTTTTTGCCGGCCCCTGTCCCTGCAGCAGCGCGGGGCGTAGCGCTGGATCTGGGGGAAAGTGAGTCTGCCTCGCTCGCGGCCGGGCCATCTGGCAGGAGCTTTCACCCTGGCTCCGGAGCCTGGCGTTGCCGGTGGGCATTGCAGGGCCCCGGGGACCAGCCCGGTGCCACCCCGCCGCGCTGCCCACCCGCCTGCCTCGACCCCTCCAGAGAGGCCCCGGCGCTCGTCTGCCGAATAAATATTTAACAATGAATTGAATGGTGATTACTGTAAAATGGGGACGATTTCCTGTGTATTTTAATGTTGCCAAAATGAGTCACCATTTAGCAATAAAAAAAAAGAGTCATAAATAAAAATTGCAGTATAATTACTTTCCAATTGGATGGCCAGGCCTGCGAGGGGGGGAGGCGGCTCTGTGCGGAGAGCAGCCAGCGTGAGCTAACAGGAAGGTTATTTTCCTCTCCAGGTTTTTTGGGGGAAAACCAGAGACCTCCACGGAGGTGCCAGCACACGCGCTGGAAGGGGAAAGACCCAGCCAGGCTTTTTGAGAAGCGCTTTTCTGCTTCTATTTATAGGAAGTCATTTTTGTCTCCCTCTGCCAGGGTGGAGGAGCCACCCTGGGAGGACTGCGCGGGGCTGGGACGGGGCTGCTCGTGCGTGTGTTTCCCGGGAGCGTTAGTCAGGGACCCAGAGAGTTTTTCCAGGTCCTTTTCCAGGACACTTTGATCTCATCCATTCCCACACTCGGCGTTTTCTGTTGTTGTTGTGGCTGTTGTTACGGCTGGATGCTCGCTGCTCCTTGCAGATTCATGCTCCTAATGACCTGGCGCAACGCTGCCGCTGGCTAGGCTGAATTTTGGCCCCGGCGTGAAATTTTAGGATGGATGGCCAGGCGCTGAAGGTGCCTGTGTAGCAGAGCTGCAGACTTCTTGTGTGACCTTGGCAAAATCCCTTAGTACCTCCATCGCCGCGTTATCTTAATTTCCCGTCCCCGCAATGATAAGCTTGTCTCTTCGCACTGGGCGTGCCGTTGGGTGCTCAGAGGCTGGGGCAGCCTCAAGCTGGGGATCGGGGTAGCCAAAGGGTCCTGGAGGTCAAGCAGCATCCCTGCGACCTGGGAAGAGCCCCTGGATGAACAGCGGGCGAGCTCCTGGCTCTGCCCCGTGCTCGCTGTGTGGCCCTGGGCAGGTCTCTGATGGAAATCCTCAACGAGCCACGTGAGCTGGTCCCGGCCAGGAATGCGGCTGCGTCGGCTCCCGAATTAGGCCACTTGCTTGTCCCATCCTGCGTGCGCCCGGCCGGTGACGGCTTCCCACATGCTGGGGTCGGGCACGGGATTCCCAGCTGCTGGCTCGCCCCACGCCGCTGGATGCGGTCCCCGAGCATCCCGGGGATGAGCGCGGTGGGGACGTGTGAGCGAGGCTGGGCTGGAAAGATCGGGGGAGGCCCAGGGACCGAGCGGCCGTGAGAGATTTGTTCCATGCGTGCCTCTGTGGTTCTCCTCTGGGAAGATCTTAATTGAGAAATGAGTCAAAGTTTGGAGGCTCGGAGCCTCATCCTCCGCCCCGTGTCTGGCGCGGGGACTGTGAGCGTTACGGGGCGTGAGATCGACCCGCTGGCGGAGGCGGCCCCGAGAGCCAGGAGTCCGCAAGCGCTCTTCAGACAAACTGCCCTCTCCTGCCGTGTATTACTCCAGCTCACCTCCGAGGGTGTCATGGCAGGGGAAAAGAGGCTCCAAACCCTCCTGGGGCAGAACCGGTGCTTTCCCAGCTGGTGATTTGGGCCAGTGAGCAGTCGCTGGGTGAAACCTGGAGGCAGGTCAGCGTGGGAGGAAGGAGGAGGCTGTCCGTGCTTCAGCTCCCCGCTCCAGGGGCTGGTGCTGGGGTCGTTTTGGGGGAGAGGGACCTCTCAATATTGGGTTCTGTGCAAACCCGCAGAGCCCTGGCTCACAGCTGGGTGAACTCGAAGGTGCAACCATAATACAAACAGTAAATAAAATATGTGGTTAATCTTTCTTTCGTGGGCGTATAAAACGCTTACCTCCCCTTCCCCCCCGTGAGATGTTTTCTCCTTTGTTTCCTGTTTTTGTAGCGCTTAAAGAGGAGAGGAAAAAAAAAAAAGCCAACAACCCACCCTCTTTTTTTGCTTCTTGACGTTTTGTTTTGTGTCAAGGTCTCAAAACGAAACATTTTCTCCTTCCATCTCTGCCTTTGCTGTCAGAGCCGGGTGCCTCCCACCTGCTATTCCCATGCACGGGGAAACCCACCAACAGGGTTAAAAACGAAAGTTCGTCCAGGCTGAAGTAGTGGTGTTGCCCAATTTTTGTTCGTTTACCCCAGAATGGGGAAAAAATACGTTCCTGGGGTTGAAGCAGAGGTGAGAAGGCAGCGGCCCGAGAACGATGGGAGGAAGGGGCTCGCCCAAACCTTTGCTGGGTATTGCCACGTTTGCCCCAGCTTTGTGTGGGACGTGGTTGTCTGAAGCTGGGGACATCAGAGCTTGCTTGTGGGTGTCCCAGGAGAATGTTTTGAGCTGAAGGTGCCACCAGTGGAAAAGGGGTTAAGTAGAGGCTCTGCCCCTGCTTGGGTTTTGTTTCAGGGAACAGGGACGGCTTTCTCTCTGACCTTGCTTACAGCACCGTGTGCAAGTCATGAGAAAATTCCTCTGCCTTCTGAAAATCCCCAGCGTTTTTGAATGGAGAGGGAGAGAGCGCGCTGTGGTGCTGCGACCTGCGGGAAGACATTCGGGAGCCTCCTGCAGGCGGGTGGGAGCAGAGCTGGCCCTGGAGCCGCGGAAGTCCTGAGGACAGGGGGGATGGGGACCGGGCTCCTGGGTGCCACCGCTCCTCAGCGGGCTGGGGTTCCCCTTCTTAGCCCCTGGATAAGCTGAGGTTAGGTGTTTGATGAAGAATAGGGGAAAGGAGAGGTGAGCGCTTGGTGTTCACCAAAACACCACCGGCTTTCCCTTGGTGGATGGCTCAGACACCACAGACACCTTCCTGCTTGAGGACGGTGCCGTGCCATGTCCCCATGCTGCTCTCCATCCAGAGGTGCTAAGCTGGGACCTGGGGAGCCCCGGCGCTGGGGTCGGCCCCACCGGCAGGCTCCTGGCTCGAGCTGCTGGAGGTTCTTTTACTCCGGAACAGGTTTGGTAACTCGCGATGGGCTGGATTTTTACAGGCTTACTTATTTTCCAGATGACTCCAGCTCACTGGAGGCACTGCGAGCGCGGGTGCCCAAGTTCTCGGGCATTAATTTCGCTCCCGTGACTGTAGATGGTGTGGGCTGGTGCCTGCCAGGCGTTCCCCACGGAGCTCTCTGAACGTACCCGGTCCCCGTATTGCTCTGGCGGTAGGTCCTGGGAAGCCGGAGCAGCGCAGATCCTCCCTGCGCCCTCCACCTGAGCCTCTGCTGGCACCCCGGAGCCAAACCTCCAGCGCCGGCCTCCTCCCCTGTCAGCTCAGCCCCTGTCCCTGCCTCCCGATGTCCCCAGCTCCTGCCTGGGGGCCTCGTCCCAGCGCCAGGCTCCTAAACGTGACTGATGGTTGTGCCCTGGGACGCTGTCACTTGGTCAAGCTGCCCTGATGAGCGGTGACTTCTCGGGCCTTGGGCAGTGGTGGAGATGCCAGCACCCACCTAGCCGGCTTCCTAGCAGCGTGACATTGATCTGTCAAGCTCTGCTGTGCTTTGTTGTCAGGGCAGCAGGGAATTTAAGCCCAGCCGACAGCAACCTGTGCTGCCCCAGAGACCCTGGGGTGCCCAGGCGCCCCGGTGGGAACCCATCTGGCCAAGCAGCGGTGGGGTCCTCGTGGTCCCAGCTCTTCGGCTGAGCTGGAACAGCTGCCTCCCTCCCCAGGGGCTGGATTAAGGGTTTTTCCCTGCTGCTTTCCTGCTGGGCTCGAGCGTTTGCCTTGCCCTTACCCCCTCAGGTTGCTCTGGACCCACAGCCTATGCAGAGAAGTGACAGCGGAGGTGGAGGACAGCCCGGTGGCGTGGGTCTGGTCTCCCAGCCAGCAGGTACAAGCCCAGCTTTGGCTGGCAGCGAGCCTCACGCTTAGCCCAGACCCTGCTTTGGCCCAAATCTAACCCGTGACATTCGTGTCGGTGCCACGTGGCTGCAGGCGTGGAGCGCGCCGCTCTCCTCGCGCCCGTCGGCGTGGTGGAGTGGGAGAAGGCGAAAAGACCCCAGCGTGACACCCCGCTCTGCTCCTTAGCCCTGTGGGAGCCCGGGTGAGTCCTGAGGAAGATGTGAGCCCCAGGACCTTCTTCCCATCTCCTCCCCTCCCGTGGCTCCCCAGGAGCCGCCGCCGCTGGGCCCCTGCCCCTTTCCGAGCAGGGCAGAGCTCCGGGGTGGCGGAGGGGCGGGAGGAGGAGGCACATTTCCATGGCTCACAAAGGGCACAAGCGATCAGATTCGTGCAACTGCCCAAGAATAAAGAGGCTCTTACATTGCTGCCTGCCCTGACCTCTCTCCGCTCTGTTCGGGAGGACAGCGTGTGACCACACAGGGATTTCGGAGCCGTGCTTCGGAGGAAGGCAGTGGGTTTTCTGTCCGCAGGTCCGCCTGCAGCTCGCCGTGCAGCACGCTGGCCTATTTTTGCTTGTTACCTGTTTGCTGCAAGTCTCGCTACACGGGGGTAATTTTTTTTTGCCTTCTCTTTAATTTCACGTAATTTTTTTTTTTTTAATCTGACACTGAAATGGGGCTGCGAGCAGCAGTGCTTCCAGAGCAGGGACAAAAGTAACCAGGAAACACAGGGCAAGAGAGGAGGGATCGACACCGAAACAATGAAATAGCCAAGCAAGGAAAGGCTGAATGCTCAATAGCACAAGCCTTTGCAGAAATGCCTGGCTAGTGCAGCATTTTATAATCAGCTTCTGTGCTGGGCTGGCCTGCAACAGTAGTGTGATGGGGGAGGAATGCTTTGAATTAGCTGGATGCCAGAATTAATTCTGTCAGAATTCAAATGTACATGGATGTACAGCTTTATAAATAAACACTTGGAGCAAGATTCTGCTTTGCCACGCAGGCTCTGGGGCAGAATCTGGTCTGGCCTCGCTTTTTTTTTCTTGTAACGAGATAAAATGCTGCGGCTCCGTCCCGGTCTCTGGTGACTTGGTCAATTTGGGGTGTTTAGCAGCAGCCTGCAGGCACGGGAGGTGCGGCCTTGGTCGGCGTCAGGGGACGAGGGCTCGATGGTGTCAGGGCTGCGGGACTGGGAGGATGGATGGCGTGGGGTGTCCTCCTCTTCCCTTTCCTCCGCAGGAGGAAGAGCAGGGCCAGCCATCCCTCCTTCGCCCAGCGGGGCTGAAGGCAGCCAGGTTGGGAGCTGGAGGAGAAGCCTGGTCCCGGATCCGCAGGGCTGGGTGGTGATGTGCAAGCACGAGACGCGGGATGCACGCGAGGGCTTGTACATATGTCCTCCAGATGAACTCCGGGAAGCGGTTCCCAGTCCTGGATCCTTCCCGATAAGGACAGCTTTGGCCCCTTCTCGCCAGGGGATCGTGCTCATCCACTTGCTGTCTTGTGATTTGCTTGTGATGGTAACATGAGCAAAGCTGCTCGGAGCAGCGCCCTGCCACCCTGCAGCGGTGGCTTCTACCTACCACGCTCACAGACCGATCTGTGATGGAGCACCAGACCTAGGGGGGCAAAAAAAAAAAGCGCAAATCGATTTAATTTCTCTGCCTTTTCTCCCCCTTTCTGTGTTTTTTGTTTCTCTCCCCCTACCTTTCCTGTTTGGGTTCCTCGCTCTGTGGCTGTTCTGGGGGGGCCCGTCTCCGGCACGGGTTGGAAAGGAGCGAGCTGGGGATGGCTCCAGATGAGGCAGTTGGCAGGGAGTGACGTTCCGGATGGCTGTGTCTCTCTGAAATATGAGTAAACGTTGTCAGGCCAGCCGACTGCAGGACGCGGGGCTCGGGGAGGGCTGAGCTGCCCTCTCCTCCCTCCGCCCGCCCCTGCGTGCAGCATCCCCTGCTCGCTTGGCATCCCCCCGCTCCTGCTCACCTCTCTGGGCGACCTCAAAGCTCCATCCCAGAGCTGGAGCCTGGGGAAAAAGGGGCAGCAAATCCCCCGTAGCCTAATGGAGGCGGCAGCTTCCCTTGCCCTACAACAGCTTAATCCAAACCCTGGCTCCAGCCGGTCATTGTGCGGCTCTGAAGCCCCGTCCCCAGGAAAGGAAGCTCCAGCCCCCTCCCCTGGCCATCATTCCTGGGGTTTTGGTGCCAGGGGAGCTGAGCCCCGGGCTGCGGTGCTCGGCCACATGCTCGGCTGTGTTTGTGGCAATGTTTTGGGCTCCTGGACCCAGCGGTGACACTCGTTGGGAAGCACGGGGGGGGGTGGGTGGCTGCCGTGGGCTCGCTCGGTGCTCCTTGTCCTCCCGCGGGCAGGGGGCTGTGTCCCTCTCCCCGTTGGATCCGCCGGCTCTTTGGGGTGGGAGCTGGCTTTCCCTGCAGGTGAAACTCCTCTGCGCTCAGACAAAGGGATGGGGGTGCGGGTGCCTCCCTTTGTTCTCGGGTCCTGGTGCACCAGGCTCCGCCGGCAAAAGCCCCTTGACGTGCGGCTCTCGGGTGGATGGAGCGGAATAAATGCGCCGCGAGGTCTCCGTCCCCGCCGCGGTCCCTCTTTGGGGGGGGGGGGACACACAAAGTGCCTCCCCCTTTCCCCACCTTCCCTCGGGTGTTGTGGCAGGCCCCTCGGTGAGGGGGTGGCTGGACCCGGGAGGGAATTCCTGCAGCTCCCCTGCGCCGTGTGGCTGAGGGTCGGTGAGCCCTGCTTGTGTCGGGGCTGGCTTGGTCGTGTGCTCCAGCAGGGAACTCGGGGCGCCTTTTGGGGTTACTCTGTGCTCCTGCCTGCTGGCAGCCTGCGGGGCAAGGGGCTGCAAATGTGCCGTGCAAAGACCCCTCCTCTCCAAACCCATCACCCATCAAGGACGTGAGCCCAGCGGGCAAAGCCACGGCTCGTCCTCCATCCAGCCTGGGCTTTCGCGGCATTTTAATTACACCAGGGAGGAAAAGGTCGGTGTAATCCCTGCAGCAAGCTGGCGTCTGGGTAGAGGAATCGGGGTGCTACCTGAAGGAGAGAAGCTGAGCTGGGGGGGCTCTCCTGAGGGCCAGCAGCAGAAACTCCGGCTGGTTTTGCTGACGGCTGCTCCTACCGGGGGTGCTGCAGCGTCCCCGGCAAGCTGCCCCCACCCAAACGCTTCTGCCCTTGGTCCTCCCCAAGGTTGGCTCGTGGCTACCGTTATCTGTCAGCACGCGCGGCGCTGATCTCCATCCATCAAGGTGCTTTTGCAGTAATCTAATAAATAACACCGAGGCGACAAGCAAAAGCAAAGCCTCTGTCTGCGCGGTACGGCCGCCCGCCGGGGCATTCCTCGGGAAATGTTCCTTCTTCCCAGAAGGCGAGGCCTGGCTTTGATGGAGGGAGAGGCAAGAAGCATCCGAGAAGAAAACCGTGGTGCTGCCCCCGGTAACGTGTCAGAAATCGGAGGGGAACGTCGTTTTTCCTGAGAGGTGGAGGCTGGGGCCTCCTGCCAGCCTGGGCGGATGACAGGGGGAGCAGGGGGTGCGAGCCGCGCGGGCAGGTGAGGAGAAGCCACCGCGTAGCCCAGGTAGCAGATAATCTCTCTGTGGGGACGAGGAGCTGGTCCTGCTGCTGCAGGAAATGGCAGCGCGGTCACGGCTGGAAATGGCTCCTCCGTACCCTGCGCTGCCCCGTCCCGCCTGGCCCCCGGCACGTCCTTAACCTTGGTGCTGCGCCGCGTCCCCCCCTAAAAGAGGCTAACGGAACCGAAAGAGGGAAGCGGCGGGTGCTGGAGGCACCTTGGGCTGCCAAGCCTGATAAAGCACTGCTGATCTGCCAGAGACACGAGGAGCTGGAGTTTTGAGTCGGGAGATCAAATGCCAGGTCCGGCTGCCCTCAGACTTCCCCGAGGCGGCTCTGCTGCATGCTGAGCCCTGCCCTGCTGGGCTCTGCTGGGCTCTGGCTGCCCGCTGCACCCGATTCTGCAGCATTTACGTGGAGAAAGAGCAGCTAGCAAAATCCATCGCCTTTGGGGATGGAAACTGAGCTTTCAACGTGGCTCGTGCAGATCGGCAGCACCGAGGAGCTGAGCGGGTCCTCGCTCCCTGGAAGGATGGAGCCGGCCGGGTTCCGAGCTGCTGGGCTCCGATGTGCCATCACATCTGGAAGATAAATGACACCTCGGGGGCCAGGGATCGATAATGTCAAAGGCTGGCCCGTAATCAGGCGAGATTAAAAACCAATGACAGGCGTCCTCCTAGGAGCACAAGTCAGCACATCAAAGGACCGCGGTGGGGGTTGCGTCCGAACCCCCCTCTCCTCAGCTGTCCCCACGCCATCAGCGATGTCCCCCTGACGTGGAGCAGGTCCTGCAGGTCTCCCACACCACCCCATCGCCTTCCCCAGGCAGCTGGGGATGCGGGGCAGACAAAACAAAGCCACCTGGGGGCTGGCACGCCGGGGGCTGTTGCTGCTGGGGGTGGATTTGGGGCTGCAGAGGCCGTGGCGAAGCAGGAGGCTGCTCTGGTGCTGTGGGTACCGCCTGGTTTTGAGGAGGAGATTGGAGAGAGCAATTTGGGAAGCTCGTCGTTATTGAATGACTTCTCAAATGCATCGTTTTACCTGTTTTTATCTATTAACCGGTACCACAAGCCTGTCACCACCCGTGGGCAGGCGATGGGCAGCTGGGGCGCGGAGTTGCGCCGGTTTTCGGGCGCTGGCGTTGGGGCCATTCCCGTGGGAGCCGGAGCCGGGCACCTTCCCACGGCGAGCAGCAGCCACAACCACAGATGGAGAAGGTGGAATTGATTTATTTGCAAGAGCGAATTAAAATAAACTCCAGCCCCCTTTTTTTTTTTTTTCCACGCATCCTGCGAGGGGTGTGCGCTCCGTCGCGGCTCGGGGAGGCGGGTTAGGAAATAGGATGTTTCCTTCCCGAGCGCAAGGGCGATGAGAGAAGGGGCCGTGCCCACCTCCTGGCACTGCCCCGGGAGCTGGAGGTGCCGGCTGCCTTTGCCCCGGGTTCCTCTTCCCCTTCCTCCCTGCCAGGAAGCCTGGCCGTGGTGTGAAGTAATGCCTGCTGACACCGCACTGCCGGCGAGCGCAGGGGCACCGCGCCGTGCCAGAGGCGAAACGAAGCCCTGGGAGCAGGAGCAGAGGGGCTCGCATCTCCTGGAGCTCCCCTTGTGCTGGCCGCTAGGGGTTTGTGGGGTGCAGGCGCCCTGCTCCCCTCGGAAAGGGGCTCGTGCATCGCAAGGGAACGCACCGAGCGCCTGCCGGCGAGGAGCCGCCGCTGGCGTCGTGCCACGAGCTGGGGGCCTCGCGTCTGTTTGATTCCAGACGTGTTTACGGCGCGCGGGGCTCGGCAGCCGGCTGGCTGTGAACTACAGGTCCCAGCATGCTCCCTCGTGGCTCCTGGGCTCCGGCGGGAGCAGGGAGCTGTGGGACTCGTAGTTCCCACCTGGGCTTCGCTGCCACGGAGCTGGGCTCGGGTCTGGCGCTGCCCAAGCACCGGGTCCTGGCCTCCTGCGCCCTCGTCCTCCTGCCACCAGCTTGCGTGGTGCAGGAGCAGATTGGCCTTCTTGTGTCACCGAGCCGGGGAGGGGATTTGGTCCCATTCTTACTCATTTGCAACGTAAATATTTTGATCGCGAGGACGTTGCTGGGAGCTGGGTGTCACGGCGAGGAGCGTGATTCATTCATGCTGCCGCTGCTCGGAGCACAATGAGGCGATGCTGGGACCGATCCCAAGGATTTCCTGTGACCGCGGCTGGTGGGGGATACGGGACGTCACGTTTGGCTAAGCCAGAGCCCGCTGCTCCGTTCCTTCGAGCGGCGAGTACCGTGCCGTGCCCAGCCTGCTCAGGACTCGCCACCTCCAAAACCCGGTGGTGGCCGGCGCATCCAAAGGTTAGGACAGCGAGGCCGAGCCCCTGGCTCTGTCGCAGGGCAGAACGCCTTGTGCCTGCTCCTGGGAGCTGCTCCAGAAGCCGGCCAGGCTCTGCCTTTGCCCCCCTGGTGTGTGCTGGGCAGGGCTGATGGCCGGCGAGGCAGGAGCGGGGCCGGCTCCCTCCGTCCCTCGCGTCGCTCGGGGCCAGGTGCGGGCTCTGCAGCGCCCGGATTCGTTCTGGCACCCTCCGCCAGCCGCTGTTTGTTCATGCTGCATTTTTCTTTTTACTGGCTTGTTTGGACACGCACTGGTACATTCACGGCACTCAAGCAGTAACGTGAGGCTCTTTCCCATTAGGAAAGGGGCCAGGATTTGGGGGGGGGGCTGGGAGCGCAGCTTAAGCAGTAGTTTCTGAGATATTTCCTTCTGTTGCCACACCCTGCAAGAAAGAGCAATATCCGCGGCTTCAGCTGCTATCGCACGGCTCCGAACGTCTCTCTTTTAATATAGATTGGTATCATTTTGCATTTTAAAGTAAAAACACGCTGCAAGCTGCAGACAGCTGTCGGTTGGCAGCTTTGTTTGAACATCTGGTGTTGCTGGGCTGCTGTTCAGCACGCTCTAACTATGGGATTCATAAAGATTATAATCCGGGCTTTCAGATTCTCAACAGCCGCCTCGCAAAGGAGAAAAAAAAATAAATAAAAAATAAAATGGGCGAGGGAGAAAACCCAGCGGCTTTCCTGCGAGGAGGCGGCGGCGCGGTCGCGGCGCCGGCTCCCCAAGAATCCCAGTGGTGCTGTGCTCCTCGAGCATCCTTGGTGTCAAACCACGAGGGGCTCGCTGCTCATGGCCCTCAGCACGGGCAGGGGCAGAGGGGCTGCTCCCCGCCTGGAAAGCCCCACGGAGATCTGGGATGCTGCAGGAGTTCGTAGTTTGCTTTCTCTCCTCTTTTTTTTTCCCCCAGTTTGTGCGCTGAATCCCGAGTCTCGTGTTCCTCTGGGGGGTTTCGTCGCCGGTTAGCTGAAGCAGCAGATTTCCGCTGCGGCGCTGGGGTAAGCGATCGTAAGGGCTGCAGGCAGCGGCAGGGCTCTGCTTCTTTCTCCGTAGAGTAAGCGATGGAGGAGCCCGGGCTTTGAGTAAACATCTCGCATCAAACCGTGGTCTCCTGGAGAAGTGGAATCCCTTTCCTTGAAGCAACCTAAGGGTTGAGGTAGCCACCTCCGTAAGTCCTACCCATTCCTCTGCAAGCCAGGCACTCGCCTTGGCACCTTGGAGAATTAAGCGGCCTCTAAGCCCCCAGCAGGTTTTATAAATCTTGTTAGTTGATCTGCATTTTTGCAAAGCTCTTTGAATCCAGCCTGTTGGCGCATAAGTCACCTTGACTTGCTGGAAGGCGGTGACTCCCAAGTCACTTTCAGGCTCCATTTGTCAGTCGGAGGTGCACAAAAAAGGCCCCCCCTTATCTTTATTAGAAAAAAAAAAGGCTGCCTAGAGAGATGGAGCTGTGCTAGCCAGTGACAGAGGCGCATGTAAACCTGTTCTGCCCTTGTTTGTGTTGATTTAACTTAGCAGTACAAATTAAAATAGCCTTGAGCAGTTGGAAGTTTAACTAGATCAGATGGGGGGGGGAAATCGCTGCCTTTAAATCAAAGCGGGGATTTCTTGCCCGCACGGCAGCGGGTTGTCACCTCTGCACGAAGGTGACATCGGGGTGCCCTCGATCACCTTCTCGAGCGTCCGTGTCCTCGGGCGGGCTCCCGGGGAGCAGAGCTCAGCCCCTGCCCACCCCGCTGAGCTGGTGGGGTGTGAGGAAGGGCAGGGGGCTGCCGCTGGGAGCTGGGGTCTCGCCGTAGCAGGGCTGAGCCCCGAGCAGAGGTCTTTGGGCAGGGGAGAGGCAGCTCAGCCTTCGGCAAGAGGGTGGGAGAGGCTGGCTGCGTTTCACCCCTGCGGGGAGAAGGCTCTGAGATCACACAGGCCAGCTGGATCTTGAATCCAAGATGTTTATTTGGAAGAGGGAGCGAGGCTTTCTCAACTGTGCAGGGGCTGCAGATGGGGGCAGGTTGGCTGCCAGGCAATGGGAGTGGGTTTTTAGGGGATGGCTGCTCTGGGAGGCGAGGCGTCCCGCCTGCTGCAGCCTGGGGACCGCTGGCCGGGTCCCTGAGCTCAAAGCAGGTTTGGGAGATTTGGGGATCCAGCAGCTGGGAGCGACCGGGACACCGGCGGATCCAGGCAGGACTGGGGGTGCTGCCAAAGGCTGTTTGTTTTTTCATGGGGATTATGGAAGGAACGACTCATAGGTGGTGGAGCAGCATGGAAGAGGGCTCGTGCGAGGAGCAGGGCGTTGCGATGTGTCCGAGTTACAGCGCTGACCCACTGCCCCTTTGTGCCACTGGGTGCTCCTGGAGCTGGAGGAGCGCGGTGAGACTCGGTTCGGGGAGGTGATCCGGCTGAAAGCAGGCTGCTTTTATTCCTGAGTTAACGTTTCAGCTGGATCCATGACGAGGAAGGGGCAGATCCATAAGACAAGCGACTGAGGAAGGAGAAAAGAAGGTTAAGGAGGGCTCCTGTAGCTTACACGTAAATTGAGAGAAGCTTTCAAGGAGCTACAAGCACAGAGCACGAGGAAGGGGCAGGACTTCTTAGGTGATTTCTTAGGCTCTGAAAAACCGTGAAGCCTGGTGAATGTGGTCCTCCCTGTCCCCACAGCCCTCCTCGGGGCAGGGCGCTGCAGCCCAGCAGGACGAAGGGCTTTGCCTGGGGCAGGAGACCTTCCCCCATCCCCTTCCAGGCGTACAAACCCATCTCTCCCCTCACTGACCGCAGGGTCCCTGTGCTCTGGAGCACCTTAACCTGGGATTTTGAGGCCGGCAGCGTAGCTGCAAGGCCCAGCTTTTATTTTTGGTGTGGAGGGGAGGAAGCAGGCAAGGGCTCGATGGCGATGTTTGTCAGCAGGACCCAGATGTCTTCCAGGTGTTGATGTCAGCGTGAGGTCTCAAGGGGCTGGAAACACTTGCTGAGAGTGCTGGGGTTGGATCCCAGTCCTGAAACTTCGTAGGATATCTCAGACCTCTGTGCTTCCCTGGTGCCCTGGCAGTGCCAAAGCGCTGTTGACATGGAGGTGAGGTCCCAGGGGCTGCTGTCCCATCCATGTCCCCAAAAGGACGGGGAAGGAGCTCCTGCTCTGTATCCCTGGTGTCAGAGAAGACCTGGACCTCATCCTCCATGCAGGGCCAAGCCCTGGGACTGCTCCTGGCTCTCTCTTCCAGGCGAGGCAGCCTGCTCCGTCCTCCCTCCCCAGCTCTGGCCGGGAGCGCTGCGGGCTGGAACGGCGGCAGGCTGGCGTCCGCACCCAGGCCTGGGCGGGGATCTCCTCTTCCTCCCTTCCCAGCAGCGAGGAAAAAGGTTCCCGGGGCTGCTCTCTGCCCCAGGGGCCTGGCCCTGCAGGCACCGAGCGATTCGCCCTGATCCTTGCAAGCCCCATCCCCACCAGGTCCCCTGCGCAGGGTTTGCTCCCTATGCCCTGTGGAGCTGGGGTTGGGTTTGTGGGGGTCCAAAAAATGGACATGGACCCCCCCCGTTCTGTCTGGGGTGGCAGGAGTGGCTGTTCCCTGTGTCTGCAGGCTGCTGGGAGGATGCCGCCGCAGGCAAACAGCACCAGCCTTCCTGGGCATCGCTGTGTGAGGAAACTGGGGTCTAAAGGAGAGGAAGCAGGAGCTGAAGGCTGTGCTGCCTGTCACTGGAGCTGGGCTCGTCCCTGCCTCGCTGGGGTCGAGGGCACCCGCTGCATGTCCCGGCCGGCACCGCCTTGACGAGGAATCGGGAGGAGCGGGCAGCTTGGGGGGGTGGGAGCACTTCCCCCAGCCGGACGCCGCCTCCCCGGGCTCCTCTCAGGCACAGGGCCATGGCTGAGGCTGCTCTGAAAGGAGCCCAAGTCTTCGTCCTGCAGAGCTGGGACTTGCCGTGTTCTGCAGACAAACATCTCCTCTGCCCCCCCGTGCGTCTGCCCCGTGCTCCCAGCCCCTCTCCTCCCATGCTGGGAGCGAGGCTGCCATGTTTTGGGCCTGCTGCTTTAGGGCCGGTCTGCAGGGCTGTATGCCACGAGGGAAGGTGTCCCCTGGCTCTCGCCACGTGTGGCGTTTTAGGAACGGCTGGGAAGAGCCGGGACACCCCGGGCAAGCAGATGCTCAGCCCCAGCACCCCTCTTTGGGCTCCCTGGGGAGCTGTGGGGCCTGCCGCAGCCTGATTTCTGCCCGGGGAGAACCCATGAGAAAAGCAAAACCTGGGGCCGGGGGGAAGGCCTCGTGCTCTGTCCTGAGCCCCCCCCCCACCCAGCGGTTACTGTAAAGGCGTGCAAGATGAAACCCCGACCAGAAAACATTTCCTTCCTGTCTCTGTAAGCCGATCGGCCTCCTGCAAGTGTAGCAGGGGGGTTTGAGAGCTGCTCCTGCCCAGGCCTGTCAGCAGGAGCCACACGGGGTGCGAGGGCTGGTGGTCCCGGGGGTGTGCAGGGTCCGTGGGGCTGCCCCGGTGTCCCCATTCTGCTAAGGTGTTGTTGCATCTATGGGGCACCATGGCCTTCAGGAGGTTTCCCTCCTGCCCCAATTCCAGTCCCACCTGGTGTTTTCCATGCTGGGTTTGGGGGTTCCCCTGGTTTTGGGGGCTCTGCAAAGAGCAGCGTTGGGTTTGGGGGCAGGTCATGTTCTCAGGATGGATCGGAACAGCTCCGCGTGTGGGTTTTTCTCAGAAAACAGTCTAGCTGCCGGCAGAGCGGGGCAAATCGGCCAAGGGAGGCGAAAGTTTGCTCTTGCGTCTCCACCCCGGGCTTCTTGGTGCATTAGCATTCAGCGGCTGTGACGTGGGGCCCGTCTCCAGCCCCCCGCTCCCTCCCCAAGGCAGCTCTGTGCCGGGATGCTCGCCTCAATGGGCGCCCTTGATGCGGGGCCCTGGGCCCAGCTGCAGGTGTCTGGAGCCGTTCCCGAGAAAGGCATCTGCCCTTCAGGGCTCCTCCGCTGCCGTCCCACCTTCCTCCTCCTCGCCCTTCCTCCCCTGCCGCCCCGCTCCCTCCGTCCTGTCTTTCCGGCCGCGGCAGACAATGTCCTCATTCACCGCGGTTTGGCGGCGGGGGGAAGGCACGAGGCAGTGGGGAGGAGGGATGCGGGGAGCCCGGCACCCGGCCTCGGCCAGCTCCCCAGCTGCAGGCGCTGCCTCGGGCCAGCCGGGCTCCTCCTCTGCAGTGTGGGGCTTTCTGAGCCCCAGCGGAACCGGGGGGGACGGGGGCAGGCGATGGGATGGCTGGTCACGCTGTCCTGGCTAAACTTTTTCATCCAGGTTTCTTCAGGGCACGAGGGCTGTGGGGCCTTGCTCCTCGCCCGTCTGCCCTCCCGTGACAGCCTCTGATGTAGGGGTGGGAATTAGAGTCCTGTAGGCAGCTTCCGTCAGCGTGCGGAGACGTCGTTGCTCCTGCTCCTGCTCTGCAAGAGAGAAGCTGCAGAGCCCTCGCTTTCCCCACCAGCACAGCAAGCCCCTCTGGCTTCTTGTTGGTCCCAATCTCATCTAAGGCAAGAGCTGCTCCGGGGTTTGTGGCCTGGGTGAAACAAGTCCCACAGGGGATGCGGGTGAAGCCTCGGGTCTGTCGTGGGGTTTTGCTGCCCGGCTGGGTTTGCTGCTGGGGTTTTGCTCTCACTGCCCCGCTGCCAGCACCAGGACAGGGCTGTAATCTGCTGCAGCAGTGACCGCAGGCTTAGCACCGTCCTTCGGGAGAGGATGGAGGGACACCAGCACCGCACAAGCCGGCAGACATCTTGCCTGCAGATTTCTCCTCTGTCCTTCTCCCCAGCACAATCCTGCTGGGACCCATGCGCACCTCCCCACCGTGAGGTCTTGCAGCGCTTGCCTTTGGTCCCGCGGAGATGTGCCTCCCAGCACATCCCTCCCCCAGTGCTCGGCCTCCGTGCCCCAACCAGCCCCACGTGAGTGAGATCTCCCCAGGGCTCACCCTGCTCCTCCTGGTTGGAGGAGGATCATCTCACCTCCTTTCTGCTGCCTGCATGGGGTTACTGCCCGTCGCCTGCTCCCAGAGCAACCCTCTGCCCTCCTCTTGTGTCCCAGCTGGTTTTCCTCTCTATTTTTCCATGAGAGGGGGGCGATTTCCTTTAATTCCAGCAGGATAAGCTGGTGTCCAGCAATTAGCGCTGTCTCGCTGGGACATGGCGGGCTGGGGTAGAAGAGCCAATTACCCCGGCCGCAGATTAATATATTAATGATTTGTCAGATGAGCTCGCATAAACTCTGCTGACGTGGAAATACAACGTGCTCCGCCTGCAACTGCGGTGGGAGATAACTGCGGATTTGGGACTGGATGGGGCTAATCCTTCTGGGGGCTGAGGTTCTCCTCCAAAACCCGCAGCTGGAAGGTCTCCGACCACCCTCCTGTGCTCACATCTACTGCAGTGCTGCTCGATACAGGGCATCTGGGGTGCCCGATTTGTGTAGTCCCAGCACCTCAGCAAGCCTCAGAAGACAAACTCTGATCACGGAGCCTGGGAAGGGCTCGTGCGAAGAGCGTGCGCGGGGAGAGCTGCAGCTATCCCAGCACCAAGGTCATGCATGAAATATGAGAAATTACCCTGAGAAATTCTGATCCTGGAGGAGGAGGAGGAGTTCATGACTTCAGAAATACCAGATTTGGGAGGGGATGGAAGGGAAAGGGATATATTTTCCTTTTCAAAATACCTAAGGAATTCAGCCTGTGCTGCAGAGACAATGAGATTTCGCTCCTCGGAGCCAGAAGGGGCAGCTCGTACCCAAGTGTCTTGTTAAGGTTTCAGTTGCCGTGGGTGAGAAGCCCTCCCATCCCGCTGCAATCTCAGGCATGGTTTTAAATCACCCTGAAATCAAGAGAGTGATTCAAATGTGAGCCTGAAAAAAAAAAAACCAACATGCTCCATGTCCTTTATTAGAAACCTCTTAGGTTTCTACGGCTTTAGGCTGGATTTTGGTCACTTTTTCCAGCTGCGAGAGGCTGTGAAGTTAACTTCAGATACAAAGTTGTGTATTTATTTGTGATTTTGTGTCATGACACAGTTCTGGGAGGGCAGCGCTGTGAGGCCAGTCACAAAAGGCAGCGGCTGGCAGCCCCGCCACGGCAGCTGCAGCCCGGTGGGACAGGGACAGGGACGGTGCATGCGTGGCCAGGGCTGTTCGGTCGGTCCCTGGGGGAATCCTCAGCAGCAGCGGGGCTGGCAGCCTCCTCTGCAGGTGCCGGCACGTGGGAGCGATGGCAAAGGCTGCTGTCCTCGGCAAGGGCAGTGTCAGGGCCCCGTTCTCGGGTGCTGTTTTGGGGCAGGGGACCCGGTGCTGCCGGGGGCTGTTGTAGGGTGGTTCTGGCTGCGGGCGTGGAGACGGCGAGGCTCTCGCGGCAGGGAGGGAGGCGTAGAGGATGGCTCGGGGCAGAGGATGGTGCCCTGCAGGGCTTGGCTTGGGCAGGACAGAGCGGAGCAGAGGGGCTGTGCTGGCCACCAAGGACCCTCCACCCATGGCTCCTGCTGGAGCTCCTGGAGCTGGGCAGCCTGGTGGGAATTCCCTGTGCCAGCTTTCACCGTATTTAACCTGCTCTTCAACCCATAAGTGCTGCTCTCCGGGCAGCTCTTCAAGCAGGATCCCTTCGTGGGGTGCGGATCTGCAGCATCTCCCAGCCCGGGGGCCACGGTGCGGGTCGGGGACCTTGATAACCCGCCCCGTGGGGGGGAGCCCGGAGGCAGCAGGATGCTGCGGCTGCAGCCTCCCGGTGCTGCAGCAGCGCAGGCAGCAGTGAGGGAAGGGAGACTTCTGCATGCACCACATCTTTCTGCACACCGACGCTCAAAATGTAGCTGCTCTCAAAAGCTGCGCGCCCTTCAGCGCCGTGCTTGCAGCCCTCGTTTTTTGCACAAGTGTGCACCCACACTTAGGGGCTGCGGCGCTGGCGCTGCCTCTGGGGCCCCGTTTCGATGGGTGTGTGCGGTCTGCGTGTCCTCCGTGCCTGTGTGGGCGCACACGTGGGCCCTGAGCACGCATGTGGAGCGCGGCTGTGAGTGGGAAGATGGAGGGTTTTTTTTTAGCTCCTCATTATTATTAGTGCTGGGAGCCGCTTTTAGGGCGATTGCTCTGTGCCGGGTGGTGGGGCTGACCCGGCTGCCGAGCGCAGCGGCGCCAGGGCTGGAGGTGCCCGAGACCTTAAGAAAAACAACAGGAGGGAGAAGGCTTCAAATTCCTGCTCCCGAGCGGAGTCGGAGGTGACAGCCTTTCCCTGCGATGCAATTAATCCCAGCAGTGCTTCTGCCACCCTCCCCCTCCCGCCTAGTCCAGGAATTAATTACTTGATTATAAATCCCCGAGCGGCGGTTTATAATAGCAATAATCCCCTCGAAATTCATCCTCGCTGCCTGGTTCTTCCCATCTCGCCCCCGCCGCCGAGAGCCTCTCACGCCGCGTCTCAGTGCCGGGCGGTCGGTGCCGGCGAGCCCTGCCCTGCGCCGGGAATTCATCGGGGTCGGGATTTGTCCCGCAGCCGCGCACCAGCGAGGGGTGGCTTTTTGTCCCAGTTCCTAGGCTGATTGCCCGGCCCTGGGGGGAACGTGGGCTCACTGCCTCCTCTCTCCGTCCCTCCCGATTATGTTGACGCTGGCTCTGAGGCTCGTCACGCCGGCAGGGACAGGAGAAGGGATCTGGCGGTGCGGGAGGGACGGCGGCTGGCTCGCGGCAGCCCCACGGCCATCGAAGTGGCAGGAGATGAGCCCCCCGTGTGTCCCCCGAGGTCCCCAGGGCTCGGCTGCGACCAAGCTGCAGCGGCCGGGTGGTAAAACGGGCAGAGCTGGCACGATCGGCCCCGTGGCTGCACGTGGCCGCCGGGTTCACCTCTGACGGCTGCCGCCCTCTCCCCCCCCTGCAGAAGATGCTGATGAAGCAGCAGGACCGCCTGGAGGAGCGGGAGCAGGACATCGAGGAGCAGCTCTACAAGCTCGAGTCGGACAAGCGGCTGGTGGAGGTGAGGGGCGCTTCGCCGCGCCGCCGCTCACCCTGGGGAATGCCACCCCTGGGGCTTCAGGGTTCTGGGGTGGGCAGCGGGCCTGGAGAAGATGGGCATGGATGAACCAGTCCTGCTGTACCTGCTGTCTCCATTTCGGCCCTGGCAGGCCTACTTCTGGGGGACAGAATGTGTTTGGGGCTGCCCTACAGCCCCCTGCGTGTTGGGCCGAGGATGGAGGCTGTCCTTAGGTACCAGCCATGGCACCCTCGGCTCAGCACAGCCTTCCCCGGGCCACCAGCTTCATCCCAAGCGGGAGGGAAGGGTCTGGAGGTGCAGATCCCCGTAAGTCCCTGAACCACCCAGGAGGTGAGAGCAGCAAGCGGCCGTTGTGCTGGGACACAGATAAAGCATTTGGGCTCTTGGTCCTTGGAGCCCCGTCTGGTCTCCCGGGAAGTGGAGGGAAGGGTTCTGGAGCATGGCGTGTCCCCAGCCTGGGGCTCGGACGGCTCCGGGGTGGGGATGGGGATGGGAACAGGGAGGGTTTCTGCAGCGTGTGGCAGCCGCCCTGGCAGCTGGGGAAGGACCCAGGTGTCCTGGGGCATCACAGAGAGGGCCGGGGGGTGCCAAGGGGCTGAGCCTGCTCCTGCCCCCCAGGAGAAGGTGAGCCAGCTGAAGGACGAGGTGCGCCTGCAGTACGAGAAGATGCACCAGATCTTGGACGAGGACCTGCGGAAGACCATGGAGATCCTGGACAAGGCCCAGGCCAAGTTCTGCAACGAGAACGCGGCCCAGGTCCTTCACCTCAACGAGCGCATGCAGGAGGCCAAGAAGCTCCTCAGCTCCGTCCAGGTCATGTTTGACAAAACCGAGGACATCAACTTCATGAAGGTGAGCACTGCTCCCGCCGGCGGGTTTGGTGCGGCGGGGCAGCGGGGACGGCGTGGGGCATGGTGAGGAGCAGGGGACGGCAGCGTGTCGGGTCTGCTGCTGCCTCCAGGAGGTTCCCATCAGGGGTCAGGGCGAGGAGGGGTGGACGAGGACACGCTGCGGATGGAGATGGGCAGGGGCAGCCTGGGCTGTGGGGACAGAGGGGTTTGGGGCTCGGTGCCCTGCTGGATTTGGGGCTCGTCAGGACGGGGAGGGCAGAGGGAGGTATGAGGACCAGGGAGTGTGGGGTGGTCCGGGGCAGCTTGGGGGGCTGCCCCATCACCCGTGGTGTTTGGAGGCACACGCAGCCCTGGGCACTGGGGAGGGGACCCAGAAGGTGACACTGAAGGGGAGGTGGCTGCTGGGGCAGGGCCTGTCCTCACTGACCAGGGCTTCTCCTTCCCCTCCTAGAACACCAAGTCTGTGAAAATCTTAATGGACAGGTAAGCACAGGGGGCAAGTGGGTTTGGGGGGGAAGGGGGCTGTTGTGGGGTGCAGCAGCCCCACCGAAAGAGGTGGAGCAGGGCTGGGGATACTGGAGCTGCCGGGGGGCTGCGGGGCTGCCCTGAGCCACTGGGGAAGGGCCCGGGTGGTGGATGGGAGCAGGTCCCTGCTGCCTCCCCGGGGAAGGGGTTTGGCCCTTGGGTGTGTGGGAAGGAGCCCAGGGGGGAGCCAGACCCTCCCCTGTGTGTGTTTTGTCCCTCACCCCTCCTCTCCATCCCCGGTCCCCAACAGGACCCAGAACTGTACAGGTGGCAGCCTGCCTCCACCCAAAATTGGGCACCTCAACTCCAAGCTCTTCCTGAACGAGATCGCCAAGAAGGAGAAGCAGCTCAGGAAGCTGCTGGAAGGTGGGTGAAGCCGGGGGGGTGGGGGGGACAGGGGACAGGCCCTCGCTGCCTCCTGCATGGGTCCCAGTGCGAGAGGGTGGGGATGGCCATCGGGGTGCTGGGGCCCCTGGGAGCCCCTCTGCGGTCAGGGTTAGGACATGGAGGCGCTGTGAAATGGACGTGTGTGGGGTGACACAGCAAAAGGTGGCCGTGGGCAGAAAGATCTGTGGGAAGACACAGGGGTCACACCATGGGCAGGGACACCATGGGCAGGGACAAACAGGGACCGATGTGGTCCCACAGCCCCCACCCCATGCCTGGGACTGCCTGGAAGCTGATCACGTCCCGCGGAGGCTCCGTGGTCCTCTCTTCTCTGGGGATTTGGGGTTCTGCTGATCCTGGGACAGGGACCGAGCTGTGCGTGGGGCTCAGCCTGAGCACGTGCTTAGAGAGCGGCGCTTGGGGCCAGTCCGAACCTGTCGGCGAGGTCCCCAAATTCACCTGCGTGTAGGGGAGTGCCCTGTTTGCCAGTGGCAGGGCAGCCCGGGGGCCTTCAGCTGGTACAGGGCCAGGGCACAGGTCTCGGGGCTTTGATGCAGCTTCGGGCTGGTGGCTGGGGCACCCCGCATCCACCCTGCACCTGGCAAGGAGCCGAGCTGTGCCGTACACCTCACTTGGCGCACGGGGCCGGGACGTGCAGCAGATCGTCCCCGGAGCCATCGGGATGAAACCTGACGCGGTCCTGCTCTCCTGTTCCCCCCGCAGGTCCCCTGAGCACCCCCGTCCCCTTCCTGCAGAGCATCCCCATGTACCCCTGCACCGTCAGCAACTCCGGCGCGGAGAAGCGCAAGCACTCCACCGCCTTCCCCGAGGGCAGCTTCCTCGAGCCATCGTCCGGGACTGTGGCGAGCCAGTACATGAGCCAGGGCGCTTCGGCCGGCGAGGGGCAGTCCGCACAAGCCATGGTGCCTTGTAGCTCCACGCAGCACATTGTTGGACTTCCCAGCGGCCCGCAGCCGGTGCACTCGGGCTCCGTCTTCAACCCATCTCACTACCCCAACACCACGTCATCTCAGCAGTCCGTGCTCTCCCAGTACGGCGGGCGCAAAATCCTCGTCTGCTCAGTGGACAACTGTTACTGTTCCTCGGTGTCCAACCACAGCGGGCACCAGCCCTACCCGCGGTCGGGGCACTTCCCCTGGACGGTCTCCTCGCAGGAGTACTCGCACCCGCTGCCGCCCGCGCCCGCCGTGCCCCAGTCGCTCCCGGGACTTGCCGTGCGGGAATGGATTGACGCATCCCAGCAGCACGGGCGGCAGGATTTCTATAGGGTCTACGGCCAGCCGTCGGCCAAACACTACGTCACCAGTTAACCGTCACACTCTCCGGAGAGTCCTGGTTGATGGCGCGTTCGGAGAGAGAAGTCTGCTTTGTTTGGGCTTTTCTGTTTTGTTTCCTTTCCTTTCAAATCAAACCCGGTTTCCTTCCCGCCTCGTGCCTCTCCAGGATTTTGGGGAGGGTTGTTCCCTCATCTCTTTATTTTTTTTCTTTCCGTTTTAAAACAAAATAATAATGTTTTGTTTTGTTGTTTTTTTTTTTCCTTTTAATTCTTTTTTTTTTTTTAATTTAATTTTGGAAAGTCCTTCCTGTCCCTCGCTGGGAAAAGACGAGGGAGAATTACATGGAAGAAATCGATGGGGATTTCAGTCGGGCGTCTGGTTCTGTGCGTCACGCTCCTACTTGCTACTCTCTGGCTTCGGAAAACTTCAGAAGGGACAATTGCACCTTCTCCGTTTCAATTTCTCTGAGTTCATTTTTTTGGTTTGGTTCAGTTTTCCCCCTTCCCCACCCCTCTCTTCCCCTTTTTAAAAAGAAAAAAAAAAAAATCTCTCATTGATTCAGTATGAAATGATACGTGTAGATTTTGGGTTTGTTACTTTTTTTTTTAAAGGCTGATTTTTTTGTGTTAAAAGGCCACTTCTCATGCATATTGGCATTTTTTTTTCCTTCTTTCAGAGATTTGTAAATACACCATGGCAGGAAATTTAATGCACAAAAAAAAAGGGAAAAGAAACTTTAAAAAAAAAAAAAAACGAATAAATAAAAAAAAAATCTGTTCTAGTTTTCAGGAGGGGAAGCGTTGCCGAAATGCACCCCCCCGACGTATCGCTGATGCAACTTCCTGTAACAAGCACTTTGTATAAAAAAAAAGTGGACTTCCTGCTATAAGGCACAGGTATTTATTCTGTAACCAATTTTAGAACACACACAGAAAAAAAAAAAAAAAAAAAAAAGAAAAAAAAATATTCAAATAAATGTGATCACTTAGTGCAAACGCCTCGCTCTGCTGCGGCTCTTCCCCGGGAACGGGAGCTCTGGCAGGAGGCTGCCGCCCGCTTCCCCCAGCAGCCTGGAGGGCACGGATGGCCCCGGGCTCCTTCGGGGGGAGCAGTTTGGGGACGGGGCGGACGAGGGGGGACGTGCGTGTCGTGGCTCTGAGCTGGTGACCTCCTCTGCTCTCGGTTGTGGCTTGTTTCGGGCCGAGACCCTCTGCTAAGGAACCCCGAAGGCAGCGTGGGGGCACGCGGCCCCGTCCGGGACGCGGAGGCGGTGATTTGCGCTGCGGGCTCGGCGACGCCAGGCTCCTTCCTGCCCAAACCTTTCCACCGAGCTCGGCAGAGGCCCCGGGCTTGGCCGGCTCTGGGGGACGTGTGGGAGGCCGGCCGGGGCCGCCAGCAGCATCTGCGGTTTCGGCTTCCTCGCTTGGGTTGACCTGGAGAATTGGGGGCCCCAGCCCGGACCCCAAAAAGCCCCGGGGTGGCTGCCAGCAGTGCTGGTGCCGCGTCCCAGCCCACACCGGGGTTGGTGTCCCCTGGGGGATGCCGGAGAGGTGACTCCATGGGCTCCCTCCCAGCCCGCGAGGATGTGAGTCAGGCGTGGGGCCGGCCGGGCCGCATCCTGCCCACGGCCTCCAGAACAATCCCCATTGTGGCGGGACGGGGATGGGGACGGCGGCTTCGTGCCCGAACCCAGCGCGGGCAGCAACGCGGCCCCGGCCCCTGAAGCCTTGTCCCCACTGGCAGCGCCCCAGGCTGGGGCGGGGAAGGGCGAGGAGGAAGCCTTCAGCCAGGGCCACAGGGGGAGAGCTCCTTATCTGGGGAAAAGAGCAGCTCTGGGGAGCCATTAGGGATCTTTCTGTCATTTTCTTCAGGTTTGGGCTCATTTGTTTTTGTTTTTGTTTTTTTGGTTGCCAAATATCCTCCTTTTTACTCTGGTTTGGATCCCCTCCATGCTGCTTCCCCCTCACGGCTCAGTGCTGAACGGGGAGGCAGGCACAGAAAGCCAAAAACGGAGGAGGAACAGGGCTGAGAGAGACGAGAGAGCCCTGGCTCTCCTGGTAAGGGCACAGCTCCCCGTACCCTGTGGTACCGAGCCCATTTCCACCAGACGTGTCCCCACCTTGCCCTGCGCCTCGTCATGGGGAGCACCCCGCAAACGAGGGTGCCCCTTGTGGAGCCCCGGCGCTTGTCCCCTGGCCCCGAGGGGGACACGAGCACCCAGTCCCACAGCATCGCACCGGTGGCAGGCAGGGACACGATGGCCTCGCTGGGCTGGGCTAAGGACTTGGAGGGCTGTCGGGAGGGGAAGCCCGAAGCTTTTTGGGGTTTTGTTGATGGATGGCTCGGTCCGAGGGGGAGAGCAGGGGAGGAGGAGGAGGGGGCGAGCGGGGGCCCATCAATAAACAGCTCGAGTTGTGAATGGAAGGAGACGGATTAGGAGCCGGGTGAAAACATGTCACACGGCAGAAAGAAAAATGAGCAGCTGGGCCAGACCAAATTGGTGTCTGATGAAGGACATGGGGCCTGGTGGAAAAAGGATCTCGGGGCCCGGCGGTGCGGGTGGGGGCAGGCTGATGGGGAACAGCTGGGGCCGGACACGCACATCTGGCGGCGCGGGGCGAGCGGCGCCGATAACCATCGATAACCATCGCACCCCGGCCACCGCAGTCTGGTGTTTGGGCTGCTCGTCCCCTGCACCGGCACATCACGGGGTGGATGCTTCATTTCCAGCGTGATCCCAGAGAGGGGGTGGCAGGCCTGGGCAGCCAAAGGCTGGGGTCCTGGTCCTTCGGCATTTTAGGGACTTACCCGGCAGGGCTGGGGCTCCACTGAGCCAAAGGGTCCCCAGGTGGAGGAGCCGCTGCCTTTTCCACCATTTGCATACACGTAAATAAGCAATCAGCATAATGAGGGAGAATGCAAACCAGGCTTCCACTTTGCCACCAGGTCCTATTTTTAACCCTGCAGAAGGATTTCAGCGCGACCCCGCGGTCCCTGCTCCGGCACCTGCACCACCCCCCCGGGGTGGGGACCTCAGACCCCAGATATCCACCAGCTCCACTGCCATTAAACTGGAAAACCTCCCAGAATTGCAGAAAGACACCACGGCATCACACGCCGGTCCATGGGAGCCTTTTTGGGCTGACAGCCCCCCCGGGGTCCCTCTTGGAGCCGGGGCGCGTGCCCCAGGATCCCCCCTCCCCGGGAACGCAGCCCCATGCTTAAACATGAGGAGTATATTTAGCTGCCGTCAATTTAAGTTTGCACATCAACCTTATAAATATGAAAGCCCATCTCGGAGAGATGTTTAAGATACCTCATCAGCCCTTGGAAAACATGCAGGAATATTAATTAGCCAGATTTGGGTATTATCTCGTAATGAATAAATGAAGAGACTCGCTGCATAAGATGAGGCACCGTCGGCTCGTCGTCGGCTTTTTTTAAGGAAAGTGAATTTCTGAGGTCGCTCTTTCCCCTCACACCACAGAGGGGTTGTGGTGGGGCCGGGGCCAAGCAGAGGGGGCTCTGTGGGGGGGTCCCTGTGTGGTGGCCCCTGTGGTGCTCCTGGCTGCTCCTCAAGCCATGTGAGGGCCCCGTGCTGCTTTTGGTGCTGGCCTTGGAGCCCCATTTTGGGGCAGGTCCCAATGGATGATGTTTTACACCCCCAAATTTGGCCCCCGCTGCCCATGTCACATCTGGTGATGGAGGGACAGGGACAGGCTCGGAGCCCAGCCCCAGTTGCAGTCACCCCACGGCCTCCCGGTGCCCAGGACGGAGCCGTACAGCGCGGCCTTCTGTCCCTGAAAACTTATTTCTGGCTCCCCCCGTCCTCCCCTCTCCTCTCCCCCTCGGCTGCTTCGTCCCCTCCATCCAGGCCAGGACATGAACTTCCCGGTTGCTGTAGAAACGGGGATGAAGGACACACTTCAAACGGAAAAGCCAAACAAAAAATGGCTTTGTGCGCTCCTGGCCCGCTCCTCCGTGCCGGGACGAGGCCGCTTCGGGGCCCTTCTCCAGGGGGTTGGCTGGGGGGGCTGGGGGGTGGCTCCTGCCGGCCCCCAAACCCCACAGTGAGCAGCGAGCCGAGGCAGGGAACCCCCAGGGAAGGGGACGGGAAGGTCCCCATCACCCAAGGGCTGCTCAGGGCATCGCAGGGGATGCGCAGCCTCCAGCTGGGGCACCCACGTCCCCCCCAGGAGTGTCCCCACAGGGAAATCACCTTATTTTGCGAGATTTTGGGGGATGTCCCAGAGGTTGCAGGGGACGGGGACGCCAGCATGGAGGGTCGGTGGGCATGGGGAAGGGACAGGGAGGGAGGCACCGGCCGCCCCGGGGAGCGTCCCCGGAGCCGTCCCTCGGGCCCGCAGCCGTCGCGTGGCGGCTGCCGGGCGGCGCGTGGGTGCGGGGCGCTGCCGGCTGCCGGAGCTGCCATTGTTTGCCTTCAATCAAGATGTTTCAGGCGGAATCAAAAGCACCAACTGGGGAAATCATCATCACAAAAAATCTTGCGCCTGCAAAATAGGTCAAGTAAGACTCCAAAGAGAGAGAGCGTCTGATCTGCATTGCAAGGAAGAATAGCAACAGCTGTGATCTCCAGTATATATGGATGGGCTGGGGGGGGGATAAATATATATATCCATGCATATGTATAACCGCTTACAGCTGTTGGGCCGTATGTTCATTAGGGCCAACTGTTTTGGAGGCAGAGGGATCAGCGCTAATCGGGAAAGGGAGTTTATCATCACATTCAGAGGCAAAAGTGTCAGGAGCAACTGCGGCCCCCCTTCCCCCCCCGCCCGCACCAGCTGTGCCGCGCTCAATGCGCCTGATTCAGCAGCTCTGCGGGCCCGAGGACGGGGCGATCCGTGCACGAGCGACCCAGCCTGCCCTCCCCGGGGACCGAAACAGCCCCTGCCCCTCGCAGGGTGCCCCTCGGGGACACAAACACCTCCGTCCCCTGGTGCCTCAGTTTCCCCAGGCCAAGAGCTGGCTGTCCCGGCCCCCATGGCCTGGGCCCCCTTGGACATCCTGGCCCAGCGCTGGCCTCACAGGTGCCGGCTATAAAAACGGGCTCGAAACACGCGTAAATCCTCGTGTCTGGCACAGGGGGGAAGTAGCCGGGCTGGGACAGCTGGCTCGGCCACCCCAAGCTGCCCGGCCCCACAGCGCAGCGGCCGAAGCAGGGGTCGGGGCCCAGCTGTCACACATGGGGGTCCCCCAGCTGCAGGCCCCACATTCGTCCCCCTCAGCACCCCGAGGAGGCAGGGGCTCGGCTCCGACGGTAGCACGAAATAAAGGTTGTGAGCCAAGCAGCAAGGACAACTTGTATTTAAAAATACCTCTCATCCGGATGATTTATCTGCAGGGCGTTCCTGCCAGCTCCTAACGTAGATCAGGCTCGGGGCCTAACCTACCTGACAGCTTCCCTTCCTGTTAGGATTATTTATTCGGGGCTGCACGTCGCTGTCCCGTGGTGCGGTCACGGCACGGCACGGACGAGCTCTCCTTCCAGCCCGTCCTCCTCGGACGGGGATTGTCTTTTATTTTATTATGTCCCCCATTCAGAAGGATAGGGATACTCCTCTCGTTCAACCAGCTAAATGGGAACGGCGTGGGGAGGCACACATGCACACACTTGTGCCAGTCCCACCAAGCCGTCCCCCAGCCCAGCTGCAGATTTACGGGAGTTTTGCTTCCAGTCACCACTGGAAAGGGAAATAAGTGAGCAGATTGCAATAAAAAATACAACAAGCCCCAGTTCAGCCAACTGAGCCCGGAGCTGCAATTTAGCCAGGAGCCAATCGCGAGACTCCAGTACGAGCTTGTTTCCACTTAGACAGAATAAAATAAAATTTTAAAAAATCCCCTTAATTGAGGGTGGGTGCCCCGGGGTCCTGGCGGAGGGGACAGGAGGACGATGAAACCTCCAGCCCTGCATCCCAGAGGCCGTCTGGCCTCCACTAGCGGCGCTCCTCCGGGGTGCACGAGGCCGTAAACAACCGGCAACCCCGACCAAAGAGGAACAAAAATCTCACTGTTTGTCACTCCTTCAGGCGGTGGGTTGTTATTATTATTCCCCCCTTCCCTCCCCGCATCCAATCCACTCGGCTCCGCGTCCTTTCGGGAGCACTAAATTCATCACGTAAATGTAAAGCGGGGCTTGTGCGGGGAAGGGAGCTCCGGCTCGCTCCAGCAGACGCATGCAAGGTCACACACAGCCTCGCCATAAATTACGGCGTGTCCCACTGTAAACAGCAACAGGAGAGGGGAAACGCGGAGGCTTCGGGGGCAGGGGGCCGCGGGGGCCGATATATAACGTCGTGACAAGTCAAACAACTCTCAGGGTGTTCACTTGCCAGAGAAATATTTTTCACATCCAATCCGTTAGGCAAACAAGATGAAAAAGTATTTCCTACTTTGCTGGAAAAAAATAGCGGGAATCGGTATAAAGCATGCCTTAAAAAAAAAAAAAAAAAAAAAAAAAAAGAAAAGAAATTAAGTGTGACCATCTATAATGTTTTTTTCCAATCGCTCCGACAGCCTTCCAGGCATCCTGGCTGTGCAGGGAAGGAGCCGATGTTTTAAAGAGCTCCAACAGCCTCTCGCTTTTTGGGCTGTTCTGGCGTTGCAGGGACAGTAATGAGTCAAATTAGTTGGAAAGAAACAAAACCAGAACTCGCTTCCCCCTCAGAACTGCCTTCAACCTCAGCTACGTTGCAGCAAACAAAATTATTCTCCGCTTTTCTTTTCCCCCTTTCATTTTCCTGCCAGATCAGCAGGGAATGGCTTTCATGACACACGTTTGTTTTTTTTTTTAACCTACAAAATGGTTTTTGAGACAAAAAGCTCGTCTCGAAGCTCCTCTTCCTCGCTTTCGTGGTAGTTTGGGACGAGTGAAAATCCAGGGGAAAAGGGCCCTGTTCCAAAACTTTCGGCTTGTCCGAGAGCTGGAAAGCGCCGCTGTGCTTCGGGAGGAGGAGGCAGAGGGAGAAGCGGAGGCGGCCGCACCGCTGGGACGAGGGGAAAGGAGCACCCCGAGACACAGCTCGTCTTTCTACTAAATTTTAATACATTTATTTTTTGACAAAGACATCTAAATCATACACCGAGTACCGACATGACCAGATATTGCAAACACCCCTTTTTGGTGAAAGTCAAAAAAGGGAACATAAAAGACAGAGCTTGTGTGGGCCCGGCCGGGGCAGGGGATGCGATGGGAAGAGACAGCGGCGACCTTTTGCTTTTGTGGCAGAGCCCGTTGGTGCCCCGTGGGGCAGGGAGCGAGGCTGCCTGGGCTGGGCTCATCCCAGCACACGTAGTAATAAAACAAGTCTCTGATTTGTTGTGTTTTCTCTGAGCTGTTCTGTTTTTGACAGGGAAATAGCCTTGAAGCGGTATTGGGGTCCGGGGAGAAGCGCAGGAGGCTTTGGTCAACCTTCTCCAAGGGCAAGGAGAAATCCTCCAGCAAACCTGACCTGGGGGAACCGGGCTTCGGGCACGAGTCCCCGCCCCATACGGGCTGCCGGAACAGGGACGTGAACCCCCATTTCCTGACGTGCCCTTGGGAAATTTTCCTTCTCCATCATCTTTCCCCTCCAGAGAACACAAGCGAGCAGGAGAGGCGTCTTTAATCCATCACAAAGGTAAAACCAGATTTAATGATGTGAAAGTGAAGCGAGACAACCTCCCCTTGGGAAGGGAATTAACCCCTGCGACAAACTCCTCAAGGCCCGGCCTGGATTCGGCTGTCACTCGGAGCCTTTAAATCAAGGCCGGGCGTCTTCCTAGCAGAGGTGCTCTAATTCAGCCGCAAGTCACCGAGCTCGCCGCGAGACTCGCTGGGTGGAATTTAATGGGCTGTGTTATGCGGGAGGTC
This sequence comes from Oxyura jamaicensis, assembly GCF_011077185.1. Lineage (NCBI taxonomy): Eukaryota > Metazoa > Chordata > Aves > Anseriformes > Anatidae > Oxyura > Oxyura jamaicensis. The sequence continues at coordinate 27,603 of NW_023304033.1, read as the reverse complement.
AGGAGAGAGGAACATAATGGTCCCTTCTGGCTTTAAAAATCTATGAATCGATGCGACGCGTGGCGGGGCTCCCCCCATACCAATGAGATGCTTTGCTTCCCTCGAATCTTCCTTAAAAGAGGGCAAAGCAGACAGAGTTGGAAGGACAAAGCCTCCTCGGGCAATTAGCATAAACCCACCGGGACCCGGAGGGCTGGCAGAGGGGCAGGGGTTGCTCTCCATGGCCGCAGACATTTCGGCTGGCTGCAGCGAGCCCGGTGCTGCGGGGCGGGAGCCCCGCGTGGGGCACAGCGGGCAGCGTCCAGACAAGGAGCAGGGGGAGGGAACCTCAAATCCTTTTAAATTTTCAGCAGCTCGATGCGCACAGCGAGGTTACAATACAAAGAGCATTGATGGCCATTGCTGCGGGGTGATTTACTGAAGCCGGGGGCATTTTCACCCTCGCGGGCAGACCACATTTGTCTGCCTGGGCTGCAGGTAAAGCTCCGGCTGGCACAGAGGCGAGGAACCGCTGCGTGCAGCCACGTGCGAGCACACCGAATGAGCCAGCAAACACTCTGGGTCCTGAGTTCAGTAAGGCGATTTTTCCTTCCAAACTGGAGCAAGAGGAAATTTGCTATACAAACGTATAACGTATTTTACACGCGTTTCTAAGCATAACTGATGCGAGCCTAAAAAAATGTTTGTGTTTTGATTCCAGGAGGTTAACCATGGGCACAGGTTGGGTGTCACAGGGTGAGTTTGTCACTGCTTAGGGAAGGAGAGAGCTGGGAAGCACCCACCTGAGCTTCCTTGCAAGAGAAAAGGAGCCTCTCCTTCCCCTGGGGGATTTTGCTTTGCCCTGACGGGGCCAGAGGGCAGATGCCAGAGCATTTCACTCAGCACCTCGCATGCAGTGAGGGCAAATCCAGAGTTTGGGAGGATCTGTCACACAGCTCTGTCACTCTGCCAGCGCAAATCATGCCTTCGAGAAAGGGCTGCAATTCTTTACAGCACTTGCATCAGGCAAATGCATTAATAGGGGGGGAAAGCGACCTTTTGTATGCACGCTAGGATGCGTTACTCCTTCTTTGGCTGACCAGCTCCGGGAACACGTGGGGCTCAGATTCTTGGGGTTCCCCGTAAGCCAACACAGTCGCTGTGTTTAAATGAACATCTTTCCCCATGACTCCTTACTCAAGCCACGCAAAGCTGGAAGTGTGTCACTTCTTTGTGTCATGAGCTATTGCCTAACAGCTCGCTTGAGCCTGCTCCCTTTCCCCCTCCCAGTCATCCTCTTGATTTCTTTTTGCAGCGAGGCTGCCTCACTCCGTATGCACGTCCTGCCTCGGCGCTGGAGACAGATGCACTCACAGGGTGCTGACTCACGGACGCAGGCAGATTAAACTGGGATTGCTACAGCAGTTGCTGTCCCAGCTGTCCCTCTGCCCCCAGCCACAGCAAAGACAGCTGAACGACACGCAGCTCAACCCCTGAACCGCCGCTGCACGCACCCTGCTGCACGGGGGGGACCCGGAATCAGCCCCGGATGATTTTAAGCTGCCGGGCCCTAACACGTAGGCGGCCAGGAGCTGCTCGGCGTGCGGTGCAGATGTTTCTGCCGTGAGCTGGAGATGTCCAGGGGAAGGGAGGAGCAAAGAGCTGGGAGCTCCAGGGGTGTCAGCCGGCTGCCTGGGTCCATGAGTCAACCCGCTGACGCGTGGTAAAGCCACATGCCGCGCTACGCACAGCTCGCCCCGCGCCGCCCGCCGCTCCGTCTGCACGGGGTGGAAGGGGTAATGCAGTCCCCAGTCGGTCTCTGGCCTTTCGCAGGCAGGCAGCAAACAAAGCTGGCAAGCAGGGCAGTGGGATTATTTTACCATCTGTGCATTAGAAACCGGCCCAGGAGTCACCAAGCTCGCTCCGTGCAGGACATGGCTGCTTTGGCGTGCTAATGACTCCTGCCCGCTGTCAGCTGGGGCTGGATTTGAATCGGGGACGAGGAGGTGGAAAAAGCGTTCGCTTTCCCATCTCGGCAACTGCATCCTTTGAGCGGAAAGGCAGTTGAGGGAAGAATGAATCCTCGTTTCAAAGAGCGCTTCCCATCTGCCGTTCCCAGGCTCGTCGCCCTCCACCAGGATGATGTGCAGCTGGCACCGGGCTGGGGCGGCCGGCAGCCCCGCGCAGCCAGCCCGCGGCGGGGCAGTCCCCCGCCTGCTCCCGGAGGGCTCAGCAGGGCCTGCCGAGGCAGGGGGGTAGGAGAATAGATTTTGCACATTTCAGAAAGGAAGCCTGGGACCTGGTATCTCATTCGAGAAAGTAATCATGGACTTAATTGCATTTTGCTGCGGAGTTGCCTTAACATCAAAGGAAAATCAACAGGGATTGTTCAACATCAAGACTAATCTCACATATGGAGCTTACTGAACACAGGAACCACGTTTTTGCTGGCTCAAGGTGAAACGCTGGGCTAAATTCTCCTTCAGCTGCGAGAAAAGCCCTAGGCACGCTCATCCTGCATTATTCCAATTGTAAAGAGCTTCAATTATACACACATAACCTTCCTCCTCCTTCTACGGCAGCGTCGCAATGCAACAGCGTCTCGTTATGATCAAACTCCTCTTTTATGGCTATAGGAATATGTGGAAGTCTTCTACCCTCATTACACAAATGACTTCTTAGCAGCTTTTTTTTTTTTTTTTTTTTAAAGAAGCTACCCCCAGCTGGTAACAGAACCGCATTTTATCTGTCGCTGAGGAAAAGCTGTGACTGACACCTGAGCGTGTCCTCAGCGACCGCAAGGCTGCGTGTATAGGGCAGGTCCTACGCATTTCAGCAGCTACAGCAACTCACCACTCCCTCTGCCTCACGCTGAATCACAGCCTTGCTCCTGCTTACAAACTTGCTTGCTAATCAGACATTTAATACTATTTATGCATAGGGAGGAAATATATCATTCCTTTATTGGGATAAAAAATGATACTAAAGAGCAGGTCAAGTTCCAAATCCAGCAGTAGATTTTAACCAATGTTGTTCCCTTTTTTCTCGCTCTTTTTTTTTTCTTTTAACAGCTGTAGCTGTGCACAGATGGAAAAACATTTGGTCAGAAAGCAGCAAATTAGTGTTTTCGGGCTAGAATTCTGCTCCCACCGCTCCTCCATTTCCATGCAGCTCAGACCGCTTTATTTCTTCTTAGCATTGACATTTTTGCACACCCAATTCATGCCGTCCTTTAGACAGAGAAAGGCAGTGTTAGTCGAGCGAAGGGAAAAGGAATCCCCCAGTCCCACCCGACTCCGTGCCGCAGGCGCCGCGCTCTGCCTCCTCAGCTACCCCACGCCTGCCCTCTGCGCCCCAGAAACACCGCGGCTAACAGACAAGCGCTTCGTTACTCGGTGGGTGTTGCACAGAGGGGTCATTAAATCCTTCTCCTGCCCATAAAATCATCCCCATCTCATCATGTCACTGTGTCCCCTCAAGGAAGGATCGCTTTGTGGTTAAGGTATGTCAGCAGCAGACTGAGGCTCGATTCCAGGTTCGGATGATTTGTGTAACCTTGGGCATGTCACCTTATCTTGGAGAGCGGGCACTCCGGGCTGTTCGCTACACAGCCAGCTCTAACATGGCTCGGGTTCTTTGCTCAGCTGCAAGCTTCCTGCGTGTCCCTGGTAAAATCACATCCTCTCAGATGGACAAAAGCCACTGAAATAACTGGACGTGGGCTCTGCTCCCCGAGCTGCGGGGCCCTCAGGGAAAACAGGTGCTGGGGGAGCCCACCGGGTTTCAGTGAGAATAGAGGTGGTCAAGTTTGGGGATGGTAGTACACCCGTTAGGGTGCTGCTGTAAAAACGTGTGCAGCGTCTCTGACCACTGCAAGCGGTGGGGTGGCCCTTCTGCAGTGAAGAACTGAGCGTGAGTTTTTGCTGAGGTCCCACAATGGGATGCGCTATTGAAGGGCAAAGCGACATTTTATCTGCTCCTGTGAGACCAGCAGAAGGGGGAGGCAAGGTGCACGGTCTCCTCGTGTTTGTGTCCTGTCAAATCTACCGCCTCCACCCTGTCTACAAGGTGTCTCTGCTGGCAGGGAGGCTTTTGTGGATGGGAGGGGAGCTGCACATCTTTGTGCTTGCAAATTGGGCTAAAGTCACCTTTCAGTTCGGAGGGATTTCACTGTGTTATGTTCAGTGGTCAGTTCTGGATCATTTTGGGCGAGCCAAGCCCTACCACCGTGCCTCCACATTGCCTCCCCCAGCCACAAAGGTGGTGGCCACGTCAGAGGGGAGCTGAAGAGTAAAAAGAGAGAGAGGGAGTCCCCAGGGCTTAATCAGAAGCAGGTTCTCACTTGCAAATACCAATTTGCCTTGATTGTTGTGCTGTGTGACACTTCTTATCTGAAGGGGAGCAGCAACTTTTGAAATTGGCCCTCGCTGCTGCGTTAAATAAAGAATCGGTGAGCCCAGTTTGTGCTGGGGTGCACAGGAGGCCCAGCACTAATAACACTTCTAACTCTAACCTTGGGGAGGGCTGATGTCTCCAGTTTCATTTATTTATCTCCGCAGCAGAGATCGGTGTAAAACAAATTGTCTGAAATCCTCAGAGCAAATGGGAAAAGAAGAGAGGTAGATTCATTTTAAGGCCCAGTAGCTTTGTGTCTTCCCCTTTCAATAACACTGATAACCTAGGTGTAAAACATGTAATGCCTTAAGCAATCAATAGCGCGGTTTAAAGCTTATCACGTTAGAGGGAGAGGGAGCGAGCGATTCCCAGCATGTGGAATGCCAGGGCTTCACAATGGGGCTAGGAGGAGAGGTGTCAAGCCTTTGGCTTGATTGTGTGCTTTAGAAATCTGCATGATTGCCTGCAAAGAGTAAAAATAAATAAATAACGAAAAATGCTCCCACAATGATTTCAGCTTCCCCTGCCTCGGAAGCAATAATCACATTTGCACACATCATGGCATACAAGGCAAGCAGAGCTCCTCATTCATTTTGAATGTAGGTTTATTTGCTGAACCAGAACAGCTGAGACAGCTTAAAGTAATAAATATCAGCTGACACCCTCTGCTATTCAGCACAGTAATCCCAGAAACAATACATCACTGCAAAACAACAAACATGCATCCTATCTTCTACCTAATCTGACCACAACCTGAATTCACAGTGATTAAAACTCTGCCTGCTGCCATTGGGGAGCCTGAGAAGGGGAAAGGCAGACCGTTTTAGCACCGGTGCGGTGAGGGTCATAAAGCAGAGTTTATGATGGGATTTACCATGGCTGGGAGCCTGGCTGCATCAAGCATGTAACGAGGGCAAAAGAATGACATAGCAAAACGCAAGAGGAAAGGTGAACTCCAAACGGGCTTGAAATACGTAAGTAGGTCACCGAACTTTTAAAGCAGGAATCGATTTTTAAAACTCTCTTCTGACATGAGTTAATTGGCAGGAAAAATTGCATCTAATTGTAAATATCTCCCTGCCTGACAGTGGTAAAGAGAAAATGAATGTGTCCAGCTCTAAGCGTGATGTATCAGAGAGGTATGCGTGAGACGCTTTGCTCATCTCCGGCCACGCTGCAGCCACCTCTGTGGCTTCTGGTGCACCTTTGTTAGGGTGCACGTCTTCTGCAGCGTCCCCAAATGCTTTGGAGAACAGCGAATGCAGTGGAAGGCAAAAGAAACCAAAAGGTACGTTTGCAATTTTTCTACCTAAGGTGTGAAGCTGGACAGGGGGTTGGTAAGGCAAAGAAATGCAGAGAAGCTGCTGCAAACACAAAGAGCTGCTGTGGGGAAAGCACACGGGAAGGAGGAAACGATGCTTGAAAGAGTCAAGCCCGTGAGGAGTCAACTGCTGTCATCCTTTGTCCCTACACATTCTGTCCCTATATCTGCATGCTTAAAAGATGGCTCTGTGCAGAAAGTACAATCCCTACAGTAACATTTAGATCTTGATAGATGTCCTTGGGCTGCTTTGTTGAGACACAGAAACGTTGGCAGGTATTCTGAGGATGGAGACGGATACAACATTAGTATTCCAGCCTCAAGTCAACCATGGGAAAACTTAGCCAGGGAAAGATTTCAGATCTTTCAGCTTCAGCTCTCTTAGCTCCTTAACAAGCAGCTAGTAAACTTTACCAAAGCAAAGAGAGCGAACTCCAGGGAAGGAGATAATGCTCCTTGCAGAGAAATGCTGCCTGGCACAACCCCGCCTTGCTGCAGTCACATCTGCTGTTGCGCCAGGGGAGTTGTACTGTGCACCCTTTGGGAGAGAGCTGGTAGAGCCTCCCCCAGGAGAAATACGAAGTCCTGCTTGAGATTAGCCCGCTGCTTGCTTATTCTCTGCATTATCAGCTTTGCAGCTGGGGGAGTGAAGTAATCTGACTTCAAACACCGGGAACAAGTCCCTTCCACTCCAGAAAAAGCCTCCCGATTCCTGCTCCCCTGTAAGCCAGGGATCAGGCAAGGCCACAAACTTGTGACCCCTAATGTGACCTTAAGGACAGCAAAGCTTAATCCTTTCATGTAATCCTCTGTCTGCCATAATAAATTGGGTCAGGCGAGTGCAAAATTCTCCATCTCTAGCATTTTTGGTGTATGTTATTTTAACTGTCACTTTCTTCTCTCTCTGCACAGCTAGGACTGTGCCTTCATTATCTGTCATTTCTTTGTACCTCCAGTCATCGCACAGGCAGGCTTTTACAGGCTCCCACAAGTACATCATCCATTGTTTTTTTTTGCCTGGGTGCAAGCTTTTCTTTTGTCCTCTGAGACCTTGTATCCCTGATGCAGCTTTGTAGACTCTCTTCTTACCCTGCTTAAAAATCACAAGACTTTGCCCTGTAATCTGGAAATATTGCTGCTTTTCCTCATCATCAACTGGCTCTGCCTGCCCCAGGAGAGCTGCAGTCGTCAAAATTGGTTTTAAATCACATTTACAAGTAGCCCCAGAACCTTGTTAAGACGTGGAGGAACTCTGGCTAGCCTGCTGTGGCTAAGACATCTTTAAGACAAAACCTAGCTCAGAGGATGCAACCCAGATGATTGTTGGGAGCCCTGTGCTCGATCTTGCCCTTGTGGAAGTGCTGAATGGCAGCCCCAGCACAACACAGGGCTCGGGCTCCCTTCTCATCTAGGTTGAAACAGCCAGGGAGGAGAAAGTGGCTCAGCCTTTCCCACAGTCCTTTGGGCCAGAGCAGCTCTGGCATAAATTAGAGAAGTTTAGTGGCTACTCTCATTTCCACTGGCTTTTAATGGTCTCCAGGGTGCCATTATGCTTGGGAGACTCTGGACACAATATGCTGCAGCATCGTTCTGGAGGATGATTCCTCAGGGCACGCGGAGCTCCTGCTGCCTTGATCGGAGACTTGCTTCAAACGAGAAACGAGCTGCAGAGCACGGAGCGGTCCAAAGGCTTGACTCATGTTTAATACACGCCCTGGCCCCTAAGTAGCACCTCCAGCAAGAGGGCAGGCAGCAAAGCAGAGGAGTCCTTTCTGCTTTCACCCCACCCCAGCTGGCTGGGGTGGAACGTGCAGAGCTTTTGCACGCCAAGGACTACAACCGGAGATCTGGTCGGAGAGCACAACCCCCAGAGAGCCTACGTGGCAGCGGAGAGCTGCTGTGAGGCAAGAGCTCTCTTGCTTTTCTCTGCTAGCATCAGCGATTGCCTCCCTCGTTTGTTTGCAAGGGTCTCGGTGTAAGTAGAAATGGGATGCTGCTCCAGAGGCACAGTCCAAGGGGCTGTGGCAGGGAGAAAAGGCTTTCCTGCTCTCCTGACAAGGTCTGAAGGTCAAAATCAGACCCAAGCAGACGGTTTGCTTGAAATAGCCCCTAAGCATGAGGGATGCTGCTCCTCTCTCAATGGCCCTACGAAGTCTGATTAAGAAGCAAAGTGCTGCCCATGGTTTCAGTTAGGAGGTAATGAAGTCTTCAGCTGGCATAGTGGGGGATACCAGCTGGCTTCTAGAGGGGAAAGCTCTACGCAGAATTTCCAGTTAACCCAGTCACCTCTCTCCTGAGCCTGCCCAGGACGTTACTGGGCCCCTTTCCCCTAGTCCCCAATGGCTTGTTTTAAAAGAGAAGATGACAATATGGATTCCCTCCTTAATTAAGAGTTTTATTAAATAACCTATTTCAAATAATAGTTAAATTCTCTAAATTTATATCATTCTATTAACCATAATCTAATCTCATTAACCTTGAAATCCCCAGTCTTAACTACCCAATTCTATACACCATGGTGCTAGCAGCTAAACTAATTAAATGACCTTCAAACTATTTCTCCTTCATCTGTTGGTGTTATTTATCTTTCCTCATCACTCTTCCTTCGAGCTATCACAAAAATCTTCCTCTATGAACTCTATCCATGCATGTGCTCGGTACTAGATGTGCCACCACTCTCACTTGCAAAATCCTTCAGTGATGTCTCCGATTTTACTCTAGCTCATGTATTCCATCGGCAGCGATGGTTAGCGTGCTTGCTGCTCGGCTTTCATTCTGAATACCTGAGGCTTCCCCATCTTCATTTACTTTTCTGTCACTCATTGTCATTTCCCAAAGAAGTCCTTAAAGCAGTGACCTGAGATTTAACTGCACACAGAGAGCTCCCTTTCTGAGCCACTGGTAGAGGTATCATGTGCCACGATCCTCAAAACCTTCTTTCTTAATCTCACTCTTTAAACAATTTTTAATTTGATTGCCCTAAATTTTGAGTATGTTAACCTCTCCTGAGAGTTCAAGGGATGAAGATGTTGTTTCTTCCTGGGCTAATCCAGTTGCACCCAAAATCCTTTAGTTTAAAAGCCATCCCACAGAACATTTTGTTCAATGAGTCTGCAAGCAAAGGGGGAGCTTGGCATCCTCGCTGCCTGATCTGACAGGGCTGGAGTTACAGCAGAAGAGAGATTTAAGGGCTTTTTCTTCTATAAGCTGCAGAGAGTTTGTAACTTACCTGACCTTTCTGCAACAATCATTTATGGAATAAGCTGCAGTATTTAGGGCAGGGAGACTGGGGACTACAAAACAGGATGTGATCTGGCCTGCATCTAAATTAATTTGTCTAGATAAGCATGATAAACAAAGTATATATGGCTGCAAATACTTTTATTTAGCTCTTGTCTTCTGTTTTCTGGAAGTAAGAACAGAAATTGATGTAATTTTTCTTGTTGAGGATATCGGGCTGTGTATTTTACTCAACTAAGTGTGTAGGGATACACTGTACTTCAAGGACAGGGCAGAGAAAGAAGGACCCAACAACAAATAAGCGGGTAGGGCACTTCCGAGAGCCCATAGATCAGTTGGGGAAGGAGGCTTTTGTCAAAGCTCATCATCAGGAAGTGCTGTTATCTATCATTTAGTTCTTCCACGTCCCTGAATTTCATCCACCATTTTACTGCCTCTTCACAGCTGGGGAGCTGGCTTGGGCTTACATAACGTAGGGGAGGGTCTGGAGGAAGGAAGGAGGTAACCTGCGCTTGTCTGCAACCCTTTGAACTACAACCTCACTTTCTTGATCTTGACCACATTTCTTTGGACTTGAACATACGCTGCCACTGAGGAATGTGTTTCCCTCGAAGACCACCCCTTCCAAATAAAGATCACAGAGCTGGAGCTTTTCACAAGGTTGGTTACAACAATTTGTATCTTAGCTAACTAAATAGAGGCTCTTTGAAGGACACCGTCTGCTGTGATTAGGTCTAAATGTTAGGTTAAGAATTTCAAAGCAGAACTGCTGCAGTGGGTCAGGCCAGGGGTTCCTCCAGGCCGGAATGGCCTTTTGGGATGCCAAGGCAAAGGACATGCAGGAACAGGATCTCGCTTGCTCTGTTCTCCCCTCCCAGTCCATGGCCCAAGCTGTTTCTCATTAAAAAGCTATCTCCAGATCTTGGTGAACAGCAGTTATCTGAAGATGATTCTCAGATAACTTCTTCTTTAGAAATTGCTTAGTATTTTTCTGAACCTACTGATAGCTTTGGTCTCCTCAGCGTTCTGTGCCAATGAGATCCATAACTAATTATGCAGCGAGCAAAGAAGCAGTTTTTATTCCTTTTAAAAGGCGGTCTGATTATTTCAGTAAGAAATAATCAGCCCTTCCTCTAGCAATGTGAGAAATAGCATATGGTCTATCTGCCATTTTTAAGCCTTATTTTACAAATTCTGAAGACATTCCCACTCTGTCCTCTCCCTTCCAAGCTGCAAGTCCTAACCCCTTTATTCTCTCTGTTTACAGGTGCCACTCTGTACCGCTGATCGTTCTCAAAAGAAGATCTTCAAATCTCTCATACTTCTGAGCAGGTATGTGGACAATCCTTCCTGGTGAGGGTAGTTAAGCATTGGGTGAGGTTTCATAGAGAGTCTGGGGAATCTCCCAGCTTGGAGATCTTTATGACCTGGTTGGACAAGGCCTTCAGCATCCTCCTCTACACTTGTAGGTATCCCTCCTTGAAGGAGGAGGGTGGTTTGAAGATGTCCTAAAGACCCTTTAACCTAACTTCTTCTTTGATTCTGATTCTACTACTACAGAAGTCTTTTTACATGGGAACAGAGGCAGAAAGGAATGTCACGTTCAAGGCTGGGAGCCACTGTGCTTTTATTCTGCTACATAAGAGATGTTTTCTGGAAAGTTTCTTATTTGGTTTCTGGTAATTCCCTAGCATTTGATTTTCCTTTTTGGCCTTTGACGAGCACTAAGCTGCTGTTCCCAATGATCTGCTCTCTGAGTAATGGCAGCTAATTTTGAGTCCATCGCTGTAAGCGTATAGTTAGGGTTGTTGTTCCTCTTGTGCATCATTTTGCACTTGTCAACGCTGAATTTCATCTGCCATTTTACTGCCCACTCAGTGTTGTGGGCTTCTTCTGTGACTTTTCATACTCAGCTTGAGATCTGACTATCTTGAATATCTCTGTAGCATCTGCAAATAAGGTTTTACTGAATTTGCAATGAAGATAAATATCTTCACGATTCTGTTTCTTTAAGTATCGGTAAAGGGAGTAATCCTGCCTGCTCGGATTGGGAGCACTGCAAATATTTCATTAATTCAGGAAAGCCTAAGAGTGAAATAAACAAACCTAGGTCCCATTTACATTACAAAGAGCTACTATGCTGCAGAAATTGGCTACAGCACAGCAGCACAAGGCTCAGCTATTACAGTGTGGCACAGGAACACAGCTCAGCCCCAGTGCAGGTTTTTGCTGCCCCACACGCTGCCATTAGACAGAAGTGGTCTTTGCCCCATGTGCAGCTCTTGTGTTTCTCTGGACCAGAAAAATTGATCGCTTTCTCTCTGGCGCCTGGGTTGAGCAAAACGCCAAATGACATTAGTAGTGAAGGTAAATCAGATTTCTAAAGTGCACACTTGTAACAGTCAAAGGGGTTAATAGTAAAAGGCGATTTGTTTTGTGAAAATGATTAACCTGACAGCAGTCTCTTTAAAATAAATCAATGTCTTTGTTTGGCCCGGCTAAGGGGTCCAGGGTGGGGAGGTGCTGGCTCCCCTTTCCTAGGGATGGAGAGATCCCAAGGGCCTGTAGCTCCCCCTCCCCTTTGCACAGGCCATGAGATATGCGCCCCCCATGCTGTGCGCAGCGCGGGGTTTGGCTGCGCTGACCCTCTTTTGCGACGCAGCCGGTCCAGCCCCACCCTGCAGATCATCAGACAAGGAGCTCTCTCTCTCGCAGATGGCCTGCTGGCACAGCAAGCCTTCTCCAGAGCCTCACCTGTACTCCCTCTCCAGAAAGAGCCGAACAAGACTGGATCTGCCAGACTCTGTCACGGATTGTGTGTAGGTTCAGTCCCTCGGCAATCTCTGAAGCAGGGGCAGCCGTCAGCAAATCCTGCTTGTTAGCGAATATGAGCACGGGGACTCCACTAAGCTTTTCTTCATCCAAAAGCTCAGCCAGCTCCTATATCATTTACAAGGGAGTAGGGTGGGGGGAAGACAGAGAGAGGGAAGGGAAGAAAACCTTCAACCACCAGTGGTTGTCTCTAATTAGAAATATATTTAGGGCAAATGCTGGAAGATTTGTTCCAGTGAAACTTGGATCTTATTATAAGAGAGCAAAAATGTATACAATCATCTGTGCCCAAGGTTCAAAAGCTATTTCTTCCAATTACAGGTTACAAAAATCTTCATCTTAGTCTGAAATTAGCAGTTGCCTTAAAGGCTACAACTCTGTGTTTTACCAGTCTCTGCTCCTCAGAGACCAAAACTGATGAAACAGCAAAAAAACATGTAAATTGGCAGTACGAGGAATTTGTTTTAAGTTACTGCCTGACTGGCATTTGTACCTGAGCAGCCGCTGACACAAGCCCTGATATCTTCGCTAATAATGAGTTTCGGGGTTTTGTTCCAAGTACTATAAGCAGCAATTTGAGTGGCAGAGGACTTTTTCTTTTTCCTTTTTTTTTTCCCTCCCAGAAATGGAAATCCCACAAGAAAGTGGCAATGCTTTGAAAGCACTGGCTAGCTGAAGACAAGCTAGATCAGCTTTATTCGCTGGATTTTGGCTCCATATGTGCAGCACACGTTGGGTGGCATCCTGAGAAATGGGTTTGTTCATTTAAAAGTGGGTGACTTAGAGAGTCTTTTAATAGCTCAAATCTGAATCTGCAGTAGATCAACGATGGCTGGAATACTTCATGTCTAGAGTTGTGCAACAGCCTCATGTGAAACGAGTACAGTCTCAAGTCACTTCGCCATGTGAGCATATGGCAAGCCCAGCAGAACTTGAACCTGTAGGGACTGCTGGCGTTGCAGACAGATGAGTAGATGAGATTTCTGTGGGCTCCTTATTTAGCTGGCAGGGTCTCACTTTCAGATACTGTCCTCACATCTTTCATCCCCTGACTAGAAACTTTTGAATTAAATGAGTGCAGCCAGGGAGATGCTAAACTGCAGTGGTAATCTGACTCCATCCCCCCAAAAGCAATGTTTGGTTTGGAAAACAGGACAAGAGAATGGAGTTATAAACAGAGTTGGCTGGGAATTTTTCAACAAAATAGGTCTTTCATCTGACACGTCTGATTTATTGAAACCAAATTGTTTGTGGAAATGTGAGGGGTCCAGGCTGAACCCGCCTGACTCAGGCAAGTGCTCTAAGCTTCTGCTTCCTCTCTTTTGCCTAATGAATATTTAATTGCTGATATAAAATGAAACAGCACCAACAGGAGAGAGAGTCCTCCCAACCCTAGAGTAACCAACAGTCCTGCTGTTAGGGTGTGCCCTTGAGAATTGAGAGACAAAAGATCAAGTGGCTCCTTCAAATCGGGCAGAACAGAGGGCTTTAACCTAAATCTCTCATTTCTGACTTTCCCGTTTCAAGGGGGTGAATCTGTTGCAAGCTATTTCAGGATGCTGTCACTTTCTAAATTTTACAAAAGTCCTATTTTTATTCCATCCTAAAACACAAAATGTTACAAAACATCAAAACTTTGTAAAACGGAAATCGTATTTTCTAGCCAGTCCTACTTACAAAGTTCCTGTTTTCTTTTTTTTTTCAATTACATCCAAAAGACAATCAAGTCAATATGATTTCCATTTCAACTTTGTAAATAAGAAAATAAGATTCCTCAGGGTCTTGGTTTGGCAAGGTTTAAAGGACTTAGAGAAGTTTTTGCTTTCAGTATTGGGCTCCCTTTGCTATTATTGTATAATTTTAATGAAAACTGTTCTATTTAAACAGAATTAGGCTACCTATGTTCCTTGTTTCCCATCTACCAAAATAATCTGCATTGATGTTGAAAGGCAAGTCTCTCTTGAAATGCAAATTTCCCTCATAAACAACAAAATCATCCTCCTAACTTTTGTGAGCAAGGGGCACTCAGAAGCACTCCGTTACTTCAAAGGAAGCTGGGCATAAGAAACTCACCTGACCCGTTTCTTCAAACCTCTTCCTATCTGCACTGTCAATGACATAGATCTGAAAAAGAAAGGAGGGGAAACGTTACTTCTCCCAGCCAGTATTCTTCCACACTAGCGTGTGTTTAAATGACTCGAGCCTAATAATTATGCCTTGGGGCATAAAGCTGCTTGGTATTATTTATATAGCAAATGTTGACAAAACTTGGTGACAGGAAGGAGAGGAACCACCTTTCTAAAAGCCAGAGGGAGTGAACAGCCATGTGGTTGGGATCAGAAAGGAGCTGGCGGCAGTACTGGGAATGCTCTTACTGCCTCCGTGGTAGCTATTACCTGCAGAGAACAGGAGACTTCCTGGCATCTTTAGTAATGACCAGCTTACAGGCTGAAGCTGAGCACAGGATGGCGAGATGTGGGGAGCCAGACGAGCCATCACCCTAGTAAACATGGTGACCAAGCACTGCACTGCCGTGAACAGGCCGTGCTGCCCTCTAGCAGGACACATCGCTTCCTCATAAGCCATCAGGGCACATCATGGCACTCGGGACAGAGGAAGCACGAATATATTGGGGACAGTGAGTTTCTCCTGCTGCAACCTCCTGGAACAGGTGGGCATGGATGATGGCTGGATCCAGCTTGCAAGACTGTCTTCAGCTGCCAGCTTGTCCACCAGGATGGTGGAGGAGACGGAGCAGCTGGCTCACCAGGTGTGACCTCATAGCCCTGCCACCCCCTCGGAGCTGGGCACCACCTCTCACAGTCCACGAGGAGGTCCCAGCCAGACATCTGTCCCCTGGTAGGGAGAAGGGTGGTTCTCCAGGCTGAGGGCTCCCTGCCTTGGCAGGGGGGCTCTGCCGCCTCCGAGCAGCATTTCACGTGCTGATTTCCTTCTGTAAATGCGAAGGAGCTTTCCAACAGAGGCAGCTCTCAGTCTGCACGGGCTAAAAGGCTCCTTGAAGATCCTCCTAGATAAGTAATTAGTAAGTCCAGCCACCGTCCCTCCCTGCAGCAATACCATTGCGGTTCAACACGTACACATATCGAGCTACATTTAAAGAAATTGGGGAACCTCAGTACTCAGGCAAGAATCTCCTGGCACCCCTTTTTTATTAGTTGGGAAGGGTTTTGAAGGAGAAGGATGCTGGGGCAGCAGACAGGGCCAGGACTGGTGACAAACACTGAGCCTTTTGCTTCCAGTCCCTGCCATTCTCCATCAGCGCTGACTGAAGATGTTAGCATGTCATATGCATGCTCTGGTGGCTTACAGGGAGCAAGTGTCAGCCTGGGTTTGAGGGAAGAGATGAGCACAGCACCCCGCCATCAAGATAAATGGCATCCTCGCAGGCAGTCTCAGCGTATGACTCCATGCTTCCAGGATATTTTTGACCAAATAGTAGGGGGAGGGAAGATCTCTAGCAGCAATATCTACTAATCTGCAGTCACTCCCTTAATGAGCAGGGCTGGGGTTGTTTAAAACAGGACCAAACGCACATCAGGAGAATCTGCATGCCAGGCTTGAGAAGGAGGAAAACCAGCAACCTCGCAGTCCTCTGCCGATCACTTGGGGTCTGTCGTCCTCCCAAGGGCAGGCTGATGCGTGCTGACAGAGGCTGGGGGATATGCAGTGGGGCTGGACGCAGCTGTACAGGGATGTGGCAGCAGTGCACGTGCCCAGTGCCACGTGAGGGGGACAGGCCCACAGGCATGCGTGACAGCGTCCCACCGCAGTGTGATCGCAAGTACATCAGCCATACTGCGTCCTCCCTGCCCCTCCAAAGCACCCCCCTGTGCACCCCGTTCGGGGTAGGAAGCGCAAACCAAAAGAAAGGAAGAAGCTGCAGGCTGGTGGTTGTGAAAATTGACTGTCATCTTTCCTCCTTCAGGATGTCTCAGGGGAAGCTTAAAGACGCACGAATGCAATGCCCGTGTGAGTATTCTCAATGTGCTCCTTCTCGTCTGAGAGGTGGCACCTCCCCTATTACGGTGCTCCTCTAACTGGCAAGGAAGAGCCCCGAGTCCCAGCCAGCCAGGCTTTCTCTCCGTTGCTTGCAAGGGAGCTATCTTGCAAGATAAGAATTGGAGACAACAGCGCTCAGGGCGAAAGCCACAGAAGCACAGCACGGAGAAGGTAAAGTATGTGCGGAGTGCCTACTTCCAAACCAGAAAGCACTGTGCCAAATAGCTGCAGGTGCCTGTCTGAATATGCAATCAGCCAGATATCCACACCTTATTTGCCTGGGTTAAGCTTCCAAATATCACAGGTGTGTGATGCAAGACCAAGCTCTCATTCAAAGGCACCTGCATGGATTTGAATTTGCAATCACTTCCTGCTTTTTAATACCCTTCAGAGGGTCCTTTCTGCTTTGTGCAATATAGTTTAGGAGAAGACAGAAGCAGGGGGTCCTGGGAACTGTGGCGTATCTTATTTCTGTCTTCCTCCTACAGCCAGGCCCACACAAGATCTTGTTTCTGGCTGTAGTGTTTTGCAGCACGGCTCACCAGTTTGAACAGCCCTTGAGTACATTGTACTGGAGCTTGAGAAAGGAATTCTTGTAAAGCTGGGTGCCTCCTTTGAGCAATAGGCCAAAACAAAACCTGGGGTAAGTGGGCTGGGGAGAAATTGCAAGCAGCGGGGCTGGATGAGGGAATAGTATGAGGGCTAAGTTAGCTCATTTTACAGAGGTGTGACATGCACCAGGTTAGTGAGGGGATAAATTACCGGTTGTAAGAGGTGCGAGGGCTGGCAGGAGAGCTCAGTCCCATCCTTTTAGATACTATCCCTGTTTTGATGTGTATGGACATGGCAAAGCACTGCACTAACGTGCAGACAGCTCCCAGTCTGGGACTGGCTGCCGGCTGGCCATCAGGGAATGCAGGCAGGAGAGCTCAGGTCCACAAGCACACCACTCACTCCCTCTCTGTATTCACTCTGCTGCTTCCCACAACTGACTCCGCTTCTACCTATTTTCTTACTCGTATGAAAAGAAAGGTTTTCTCTGTGCATTGATTTAGGTGGGAAGGGAGGAGGATAGGGAACACAACTGCTTTCATCTCCTTCAGCCTTAAAATTCATCTTTATTTCTCCCATGCAGCACACCCTGGGAAGGGAGGAAGCCCACAGACCAGCACAGTTCATTGTTTTTGCCAGCAGACTCCCAGATAGTGTTTTGCAGTCGCGCAGTCTCTGCAGCCTGAGCAACTGCTGTAGCAGAGACAAAGATCCCCTAGCTGCTGCTTTGCGGTGTTGACTTTGATTTGCAAACCTACGGCCTCCCCACCGCAGGCAGCTGCAGAGCCTGGACTCAGTGGGTCTGATCACCTCACAGCCGTGCCATGCTCCCCTTCCTGATGGCCACAGAGGGGTACGTGATATTTCTCCTGCTGGTTCTTCAAACACAGATCTTCCCCCTAGGAAGATCGCACCATTGCTCTTTGCAAAAGCAGCTGCCCAGGTTTATGCCACAGTGGTTGACCTCAAACATCAGATTACAAATGAATGCTGAAAAAGGGGAATCTGCAGAGAGACTGCTGGGGACTTTTTAGTCCCCTTTAAATAACAGCTTTGGTTGGACAATGTTTTCTAAGCCTGCAGGTACTGCCTGGCCCTTCCAGACACGAACCGTGGAGCAAAGGGTCCTGTTCCTAGCAGCACTGGTCCGTCTGTGGAAGTGCACTGAAGCTCCCAGCACGTTGGTGAGTATGTGTGTGACAGAAGGGAGGAAGGGCGTCTTTCAGAGAGAGCTTCCTGCTTTCCCCTGGGAGCCTGCAGACCTTGCTCAGAGCAGCCTTTTCTCTGCTCCCACTGGCAATGCCGCTTGGCAGGAGGGTGGGCTTGGAGCCCCCAGCCTGCCACGTGTGGCTGAGCTTTAGAGGTGCTCTTTGAAACTAGTCAGAACTCACTCGGAGGGTCCCAGGGTAACGTGCTCTGGCACAGCCCTGCAGCGTAATTACAATTGTAGTAAGCTGTAGCAAATTGTAAGGTAATTGCAGCTAAGTTGTCAAAAACATTAAAGGACAGTCTAATGATTAAAGGACCAAAGGAAAAGACAAGGGGTCTCTCTGTGCCCCTCAACCAGAAGCCTTCCTATCTGATGCCAGATGTGACACTGAAATCTTCTGTGCCTCAGTTTCTCCAGCTACGAAACAAAGGCACCACACTGACCTGCCACTGCATGCGAGGCTCAGGTCACTAATACCCATGACAAGCCTTCAGAGCCTCCAGTGAAAGGAGCTATAGATGGGCAAACTTAAAGTTATTAATGTTCTTTCATGTGAAAGAGCCTGAGATGAGAGGAAAGGAACTGGCTAGCTCTAACCAGCCCCGTCCTGTAAAAGTAAAAACATACAACTGCATGATTTCTCCAAACATCAGTGTATTTTTCTTACTGCACCCAACCAATCTTGCCATTTTCCTCAGAATAACTCCTGTTACAATGGCAATGGTGTTGCTGAGGGCTGGGACATTACATTGCTTGTTCCTGAATTTCTGGCCGAGATCTTGGAAAGCCATTGCATGAACACAGCATTCAGCTGCAGCCAATACTCACAAGGATATCAGTGTTTTCAAAATAGTTCCTCCAGTACGGCCTGATCTTCCTCTGTCCACCTATGTCCCATACGTTCAGCTTGAAGCCCTGGGACTGTACGCTTTTGATGTTAAAGCCCTGGAAAGAGCAGAAAAAAAGCCACATGGAGCATAAACCTGAATGGCTGGATCATGTTCACAGGCAGACATTAACACCTTATATATCCCGTGCCTGCAACGTGCAGCGAGGTGGGCCAGGCAGCCACAAAGATGGATCGGCTGCAGGAGGGGCACCGGCAAAAGCGAATGCAGACGCCAAGCCATCAGCTCGCCTGTGCTCCTGGGTCAAGGGTTGATGCTGTCATGGCTGCGGAAACATATGATGCAGTTAGTGCCCCGGGAAGGCTCAGCAGGGTGGGTGCAGGAAGAGGTGGGAGAGCTGCAGATAAGGAGAAAACAAGGGCGCTGTGAGAAGCAGGACCGAGCCTGTGAAAGCTGAGTAGAGTCCTAGCTAACACGAAGCCAGAGGTCTCAACTCAATTCGACACGACACAACTAATGCCAGGCTTAAAAGAGCAACAGCTGCATGTCTGAAGGGTCCATTTCATCAATTAAAGCACCATTTGAAAGGGCATTCAAGTAGAAAAACAGGATGTGGCGTGGGCTGGCAACGTGCTGCCACACCACCCAGGGGACTGGGGCTTGGAATCGGGGTGTTGGGGCTGGGAGCTTTGCGAGGCAGCTATGGGGTGGGGGAAGCATCTCCCACAGCTCTCTAGCAACCTCCTCTGGTCAACACAGGAGCAGTGCTGCAGCACTCCTGAGGGGTGACGTCCCTCTCCCCAGCCCTGAGCTCAAAGAAAGGAGGCCAGAGGCATCGGAGAAGGAGCGATGGAATATGTGAGACGCTTGGAGCTGGATGGGTGAAAGATGCAGGGAGATGGGGACATCCCCTGCACAAGTCCGCTGTTTGGTGTGGACAAATGGTAGCTAAGGCTCATCCACGTAACACCAGCATGACCCAAAAGCCTTCTGCAGAACTTCACAGCACACCTTCACTTTTGTGCTACCTGGCAGATCTGGCCTGGTGCTCTCTGGGAGCATCATCTGGGACCATTTCAGGGAGCCTCCTCTTACACAGACAACTCAGAAACTTAATGGGGTACCAGACTCCAGCTGCGCCGCCCCCTTTTACTGAAATACTCTCCTGAATTGTTAGTGGTTTGTAGTTTTGTAAAGCAAGTGGGACCACGAGAATTGCCTTGAGCAGGGAAAGGCCTTCCTCACCTGTGTTGGTGTGATGTGGCTGATGTCCTCCGATGCCAACTGTTTCAGGAGCGTGGTCTTGCCTGCATTATCCAGTCCCAAGAGGAGGATCCTTACCTCCTGGTCTGGGGTGCTTTTCAGTTTACGCAGGATTGAGAGTAAACCCTAAATCAGCAAGAGAGACTAGCTGTTATTTCCCCTCTGACTCTCTCCTCCCACCACGCCATGCCCCCCTTTCCTCAAAACAGCTTCTGTATGGCAGTGGATTCCAGGACAACTTGAACCTTTTCCCCTGTCCCCATTTCCTCATCTATCCCCAAGGACCTCCTTCATCCCAAGGACCAGCAGCGAGGTCTCAGAGAGCACAGATTTCACTCAGTGGGGTGCACCACTGGCTGCATTGCTCACGTCATGCAGCTGCTTGGCACTGCCTGTGCCAGGAAGACAGCGCCTGAGGATATAATGTGTAGGAGCTGCAAACCAAGTCCTTGCAAGCTCTTCATTATCTTTATCAGAGGGAAAACCCCATTAATTTAATCTCCCTCCTAGTTAACTGTAGGTTACTGTGTACCTGACACCAGTTCTTTTCATAGTAACTCCCTGATCATCTCAAACCCCGTTTATCTGCCTAAAACATGCCGGACCCATGGGGCACGTGCAGTTCTGCTTCTCAGGATGTAGCACTTAACAACTATCTCAGATCACCACACGTCCTCGCTAAGAAAAGCACAGTGGATTGCAGTCATTAGCCAGGCTCAGCTCTCTGAGCTGACAGTATCACTCAGGATTAGGAAACAGAATATGCAGGTCAGCTCATTTACAGCCAGGCACGTTACGGCAGCGCACCCAAGCTTTTGTCGGTGCCACCGCTCGGAGACCTCTCTGTGACGGCTGGGGGAGCGCTCGGGATCCTGGCATGCAGCTGAGAGGCGCAAATCACCCCAATTCCACCTGATCCTGCAGTGCACGGATGCTCTTGCAAGTCTAAATATTCCAACTGGGAGCCAAGGACTATTTGAGCCATGAAGGTTGCTCCCGATCCCCTCCGGATCCCGGCAATCAGAAACCTGTCCTCAAGATGAAGAGCTGCAGGGAGCTGCTGCGCTGCCCTTCCGCTGGCTCCTGGGGAGCCCACCTGGAGCACCTGCGAGACACCACCAGCCACTGCTCGGTGCAGAGGTGGCACGGAGCATTTCGGAAAGGACACAGCCCTATGGATCTCACAATTCCACGGCTTTCAATAGCGCAGAGCAAGAATATGCCAAGATTCAAACGCAAACTAGGTTTTATCCTGGCAATTTCTGATTGGGAAGTAATTTATTGGTTATCCATTTAACTACCAGAAACGGTAAATACATGATGTGAAAGAGAAGAGGAGGAACTTATTAAACTGCCTTTGGAGGGTATTTGTAAAAATCTGCGTGACTGCCATCGTGCCTGTGCTTTTAAAACACCCCGTGTCGAGCTGAGGGTCAGAAATTCTGAGGTCACGCAGGGAACCATAACAGCAAAACTGAAATCTTACCCCGAGCCTGCCCCTGGGGCTGCATCCCCTCTATCAGAAGCAGGCTGGTAAAAACCTGGGAACGCAGGCCCAGCTCGAGGGGCGTTAATCAGGAACAGGCCCTGCTTGGCAGAGGGTGCCGTGCCCACGGGGTGCAGGCGCAGTAAACCCCCAAATCACCATTAGTCGAAGAGCCCCAGGGTGCTCACAGCTGGCTCCCGCTGCCGGGCCCGTGGCTGATGGATTTGAAGCGCCGCGTCAGGCACAGCCAGCTGCCGCAGCTCCTCACAGCCCTGCAGCTCCTTCCCGCAGCCACGGCGCCCGGCTCCTTCTGCTGACGGGCTGAGCTTCATGGGGCTGAGGGCAGGGGAAAGGCAGAGTGACAGGAACGCCCCTAACGCCTGCCTGTTACCGTGCGTGTCCTCAGTGCCCTTGACATCATTAAAAAACACAAGTTTTAACTGCCTGGTGAGCAACGCGCATTTGCTTTTCACCTGCTGGCAAATTTACGGCTGTGTTTGTTGGCTTGTAAATCCACGGAGCTCAGCTCAGTGTGGACAGACCCCACGAGAGCAGGAACTCTAAAATTCACACGTTCCCCCTCCTTTGCAGGGAAAGGCTGTGAAGTCCCCATTCTTACAGGGCTGACCCAAAGCCAACGCATACCAGCTCGAGCACCACTGCCAACTGCAGAGGGCCCTGAATCAGGCCCTATTATTTTAGTTTATTGCTCGCAGTTAAAAAAAGAAGTTGTTGAAATGCTAATCCTATTCGCAGCACCACTTGCTAAGAGCAGACGAGCATATCCCAGAGCAGAGCAGGATTAGGAGCCCTTACGTTTCGGGATCCAACTCCAAAATAGCGAGCGCAGAGAAACGCATTGGGAAGCGCTGCTTATGTATGTACCAGGGAGCAATTCTCAGGGGTCGGGAAGAGGAACTGCTGTAAACGTTAATAGAGCTTCTCCCATTGTAGACGGATGCTATTTCTGGGCTAGTATGACAGCCTACGAGAAAACGATCAGCATCGTTCCCCATTCGACTCGAGTGACACCGCTGCACGGCTGATCACAGGATTATCTGGGGTAGCCAATAGGCGCGAGGATATATATAGAAATAAAAGTATTCTCTAAGGTATAAAGTAAGCTGATTTAAAAGGCTGGGAGACAAGCAAGCCAATATAGAAGTGGACTTTATTTCACTAGCTGCCAGCATAGGTTACATGCTTTGTATACACAATTTAAATCACCAGCCAAATCACAGCCTTGGCTACTACGCTCGTTACTATTCCGTAAATAGAACTGAAAACTTGTACCCTGCATCCTCCCTCTAGTGAATATTTAAGATTAAGGAAAGCTGTTCACAGACTGGTTTCTAATGTATTTATTATTTTTTCTAATTGGTCTTATGAGCACACTAGCTAGGAAGACAGAAAGCATTTCCTGACAGCTCGGTAGACTGGAAAAAATCACTCAGCTGAGTTCCCTGCTGCACGCAGCCGCTACGTGGGACAAGCGACCCTCCCTGCACACACGCTGATGGATTAGCACTCCTCTGCCTGCAAACACAACGCTGAAACTAACTTGGATGGAGGCCTTTGAGGCAGCACAGCTAACAGACAAATGTCTGGGTGTTGGGATGTAGCCTGAACCGAGCAGGGAGGATGCCCGGCACAGGCTGGGCTGGAGGGTGAGGAGCAGGGTGAGGAGCAGGACGCGTCTCCTGCAGGTCAGGGGAGACGTCGCCCGGCTGAGGAGCTGCAGAGCCGGCTGGCAGGAGGCTAAGGGCAGCACGTCACTTGCACAAAACTAAGCAGACTGCGGCATCTGTAAGAGAGAAGGGAACTGCAGATGCTGCTGAGATAACGAGCGGCACAGCGTGGCAGCGCGTGCAGCCTTTGGAGAGGGGCAGGCGCGCAGAGGAACCCAAGGCCGGGCACAGGCGGCTGGCAGCCGCTGCTTGGTCCCCTCGGGGTTAAGCAAACTGGGTGTTTTCTATCAGATTGGCTTGTTTATAAACATCATTATCCTTGGTGGAGAGGGTTTTCTTTATGGCACCACCAGGAGACAGACTGATGGGGTCAGCAAGGAGGAGAGTGCATTTTCCAGACAGCGAGCGGGGACGCACAGAAAGAAGAAAAAGGCTCCTGCCAATTACTGTGAAATCAGAGCGGGGCATTACATTCAGAGATGCAGCTAAATGGTAAGTGCCCTCATAAACACGCTGAACATGAAAGAAAGGGCTAACCATCTTATTAGCATCCTTCAGAAAACAGGGATGTGCGGTTTTATGAAAGCGTATCATTGCTAGGTTTAAAATACCCACTGAATTATCAAAGGGCTTCCAGTTATAGCTGCACGCAGTAATCCCGTTCTTTTAAAAAAAGAAAAAAGTACAGGCATATATAAAGATACAGTGACATTTATAGGCCTAGCTAAGGGTTTTGTGGGTTTATTCAGCTTTAAATCCCGGCTGTAGATGGGCCTTTTGAACTAGTTGATGCATGTAACTACATCCTGCACCACAGAAGCCGCTGAAAGGAAGATTCACTTTACAGGCCAAAACAAAAATTGGTTTGGGACAAACAGAGCATTGAGATAATCTGTTTAAATATTGTATCAGATCGGCAATAGGCGGCCGGAATGGAAAGAACAATCTCCCCTTGTACTGAGGGCTGGATACACAGGGCACGGATAAAGCACAGCCCGCAAGCCACGGCCGAGCACAGTTGATTCCTATTAGGAGAGGGAAGTAAATGCATTGTTGAACTTTATTAGCCACAAAGCTCAGATAATGGATTTAAAACAAAACCGCCCTCAGTCACCAGCGACTGCTTATCTAGTAGACGTGGATATTTAGCCGAAATCAAATCAATTCGCCGAGACACGATGCAGCCGCAAAGCTCTGCCTCTCAGCCTGCCCCCGTGGCCACGTCTCACCCCGTTGTCCCCACGTGGACACCCCGTCCCCACGTCGTGCTGTCCCCCTCCAGCTGACAGCTCCGCTTCCCAGAGCTGCACCAGGCCTGGCTCCATTCTCAGGCCAGCCCCTTTGTGCCTCCCCTACCACCGTGGGAGAAACTTCGCAAAACATCCCTAAAACCACTCCTCGATTCTCCTGCTAATTCCTCCTCCGCCACACCTACAGCCCTTGAGGAGGTTTAGGCGGCGAACGGGCCAAGTTCCAACCTGCCCGGCGTTCTCCTCCTCGTATCGCTCTGTTATCTCTCACCTCACCCCGTATTTCTGAGGAGCGGGGACACATCTTGCTCTGCGCGCACAGCACCGAGCACAGCGCAGCCCCGGCCCACAACCAGCGCTACAGCAGCAGCTCGCCGCGTTTAAACAGCGAGATAAAGACAAGCAAGCCGTGCCTGCAGGCAGTCACGCAGCAGCCACACGCCTGGGGAAGGACGAGTGGTTTCGCTGAGCCCAACACCCGGCTTTCAGCGGGGATATTTGAGGCTACATTTGTTGTCCCGCGTGCACTTCTGCGCACAGGGAGCTGGAGGAGAAGAGCCCGCTCTGACAACTGCGCTGATTAGCTGGGGCCCTGAAGAATGACGTCTGATTACCTTTATCTTCGGCTGCAGAGCTGCAAATGTCACTAATGGTCATAAAATCACCCAGCCTTTCTCAAAATACAACCGAAGTAAATTAATCTATTGAGCGCCGTTGATTCAATACTTCTTCCTCTGGCAGAACTCCCAAGCAAGCCATTTGCTTGCTGCATGTCTCCACCATATGGTGTCATTCAGCGCAGACTTCCTTTTCTCCTCCGAAATCTCACATTCAGAGGCAAGTCACCTACGGAGTTCTTCCAGCTCAAACCTCCTAACATAGGTCTCTGCCAGAGAGGTCACGCGGCACTCTCTGGTTTGGTGTATTAACCAGGAGCAGCAGGAATTCGCCTTCCATAATTAAAATCAAATGCTCTGAGCAGGTTGCAAGGCGGCATTCTGCCCTGTGCAAAGAGTTAAGCCCACCACCGGATGATGTCAACGCCCTTCGCCTCTGCTACGGTGCTTTTGGCACTTGACAGCCTCGTCCAGTCCCTGCAATGCCATTTGTCCTAGAAACTGGAGGTCAGGGCCAGGAGGAAGATGCCCGACTACACATCTACCTCTACCTCTCCACGAGACCTGCCTGGTGTTCTCTAGACACCCCACGACTCCGTTTCCTCAGCGATACAACAGGGCCGTGTTTTGACAGCCCTGGTTTTGACAGAACAACGCGAGCTTCAGTCAACAGTTTGAGAAGAACACAGGTCATCCTCCGGCCCTGCTACGGGCCAGGAAGGCGCCATCTCACCGGGTGAAATCGTTACGCAGTGTGACAAGTACCCTGCAAGCCCTGCTTTGCCCAGCGCTTCCCAAACTCTGGAAAGCCGCACATCCTTGCCCGTAGCATCTCCCCTCACCTCGCTGCGAGCCCAGCACACGTGCTGCTCAGCCAAGCCACGGAGCCCAGCGCTGCGCATCCCGATAAAACGCTCTGCGTTTTTATGGCCCGTCTTTCCCTCCGTGCTCCACCTGTGACCTCCTGCCACCACTGCCCCACAGCTGTGAGAGCCGCTGGTGTGCTCGGCAGAACGAGACGCTTCCCCTCTGAACCTACTCACTTGGATCAGCACCGATCTCACGCAAACCTCGGCATTAACGCCCTTATCACTGGAGTCAGAGCACGCAGCCATCGAGGGGGGGGTCAGCGCCTACCAGTGCCAGAAACATGCTCGGGCAGCTACGCGCTCAGATGACAAGCAGTAAATTGTTACATGGAGCTGTCTGCATCAGTTCTGGCTGCTGACCCACACCCCCGGGCTGCTCTAGTTATATTTGCTGGTGTTTCAGAGGGTTCCTACCACTAACGGTTATTCAGTTTGAGGGAAAATTGAGACGCCAGAGAGACGGCACAGAGCTCCCCGGTCCTCTGCCCAGCACAACCCGTCCATCGGGCACCCCAAAGTGCCACCCACCCCGTCTGCGAGGCTGCAATCCGACAAACAACTCCCAGAACTGGAAAATAGACAAAGAGGCATTAAAACGCCGCATCAAATAACACAGGCGCTGGAAAACTCCCAGCCCACCCTCTCCACACACAAAGCCCTCAGATAACAGCAGCCAGATCCCAGACGACACCAGTTTATCGGGACATCACACGGCAGAAGAGCAGATTTGGCTAGCAGCAGCTGCAGGCCAAATGTGTCCCGCAAAGCACGGCGCTGCTGGAGGCAGCTGCCTTCATCTCCACAGCAGATGTCCATCCTGTGACGGTTTTGGTGCCTGGCGTGACACGCTCCATCATCAACTGATCTAAAATAGAGCAGATCCTGCAGACCTTATCTCAGCCTCTCTCTGCAGCCCAGCAGGTGGGGACGCAGCCAGAATTAACCCAGTGAGGATGCGGAGCTGCCTTCGCTGCTCTCACTCACGCCTCCTCCTGTGCACACATCCAGCAGGCTCCTGGACAACACACTGCTTTGTCCTCGGGGCAGATCCATCCCTGATGCCGTTTCCTTCTGCCTGTGCTCTCAGCACCCCAGCAGCAGCTCCCCACCACCACAGCACCCTGCTGCTGGTCCTCACCCACCTGGCACCCCCAGACTCTGCCAGCACCCCCTGTCCCGCTCTGACATCCGAACCCAGGTCATTACCAGCATCCCAGCCCACCACCCAACCTCAAATCAGACCACACCGCACCTCACCACCCACCTCTCCCCCAGCATTGCCATTAACACACGCTCCGCAGCACGAAAGACCCCCAGCCCCCCCTCATCCCACACCGCTCCTGTCAGACACCTCACAGCACCAAACCCATCCCCCCGGAGGCGGCAGCGCTGACAGGACGCCCTCCCCCAAGCCCACACAGCCCCCTGCAGGCCCCATCAACCCTCCCCAGGCCCCACTACCCCCCCCCCAGGCCCCACTACCCCCGCCTCAGGCCCCACTACCCCCCAGACCCACACAAACCAACCCCCCCCCCAAGCCCCGATCTCCCCGGACCGGCCCCGAGACCCCCAAGGGTTCCCCGTGAGGCCGGTGCCGCCCCCCGATACCCGCGGGGCTCCCCGGGGCCGGGCCGGGCCGGGCCGCGCCGCTCACCATCCTCCGCGCGGCTCCGGCGTTACCATGGGCAACTGCGTCACGCACACGCCGCCGCCGTGCGTAATCACGTCACCGCTTTCCCGCCGTGCGGACGCAACGCGCGCACGGCCGGCGGGGAGGGGGAAGAGGGGCGGGGCCGGCGCTGAGGCTGGCCACGCCCACCGGCCACGCCCGCCGGCCACGCCCCCCTCCGCCGCGGGGTGGGCGCGGCCGCTCGGCTCGCCGTGATTGGTCGGGGGCGGCCACGCGGCGCGGCACGCGCCTAGGGGGTCTGGGGGCCGCGCAGGTGAGGGTCACGTGGGCGGGGGCGGGGGGCGCGGCGCGGGGGCGCGCAGCCTGGGGGACGCGCATGGCGGCGCCGCGCAGCGCTAACGGG
>NW_023304032.1:0-60799 GCF_011077185.1 Oxyura jamaicensis | reverse complement strand
CCGCGGCCGCCTCCCGGGGGCGGCGGAGG
This sequence comes from Oxyura jamaicensis, assembly GCF_011077185.1. Lineage (NCBI taxonomy): Eukaryota > Metazoa > Chordata > Aves > Anseriformes > Anatidae > Oxyura > Oxyura jamaicensis. Next base: position 60,770 of record NW_023304032.1, on the reverse strand, counting down.
GAGGCCGGGCGTGGGGCCCGGCGGGCGGCGCCCGGGGCGAGCCCAAGATGGCCGGAGGCGGCGGGGGCGGGGGGCGCTGAGCGGCCCCCACCGGGCACCGGGACCGGCATCGGGCACCGGGGGCAGCGGGGCCGGGCCCCCCCCGGCACCCCCCGCTGGGCTGCGGGAGGAGGAGGAGGAGGCGGCGAGGCTGCGTGCTGCCGTGGGTGGGTTTGGGGTTGGGGCTTTTTTATTTATTTTTTTAATTATTTTTTAATACCTTTTTTTATTTTCCCAGTAGGGCAGCTCAAAATGGCTGAGGGCTGACTCGGCCCAGCCCCGTGCCCGGTTCCCGGAGCCCCCCCGGTAGCGCTGGGCAGCCCCGGCCCCCCCCCCGCCCCCTTGTTGGCTCCCTCCCGGGGGGGGGCTGGAGCTCCGGGGGCTGGAATGAGAGGGGGCTAGCGGGAACCCCCCCCTGCTTTCCCCCCCCTCTTCTCCTTTTTTTTTAATTTTTTTTTTAATATATTTTATTTTCCTCCCCCGACGAGGACCCAGCCCCTCGTGAGAATTTCGAGCAGGTTGATTTTGGGTTCGCGGCGCTCGGGCTCTCCCCCTCCTTCCCCTCCCTCCTTCCTCCCTCCCTCCCTTTGCGAAACCCATTTTCTTTTTTCATTCCTATTTATGAACGGAGGCAGAGGCTGGGAGGGTTGCTTTGGGCTCGGGGCTGGAATCTCGTCTGAATGATTGGCCTGTCTTCCCTCCGAGCTCTCCCATTCAAGACCTCACAATTTTGAAGCAGGCGAGAGGGGCTTTTTTTTCTTCTCTCTTTTTTTTTTTTTTTTTTTCTTTTTTTTTTTTTCCTCTTCCTTTTTTTTCGCCGCTCTGCCGGGTTAGAAGCAAACCTTTGGGGCCGCGGAGAGAATTCGTGTTTTTTTTTCACCGTCGTCATCGTTGCTGTTATATTATTTTTTTAATTATTTTTAATCTTCCTCCTTTTCCCGTTTTGGATCTTAACCCTTTGATCTGTTTCCTTTAAAAGACTCCGATTCTGAACTCCCATCAGGGAGAGAGGGAGGAGGAATACAGGAAAAAAAAAATCGGAGCGAGTCTGGGCTCTCAGCTGCTAGCCAGGTTGGTGGGGGACAAAAGTCCCTTTAAAATATTGAATGTCGGTTGCAAACCTAAGAAAAGAAAAATCAAATCCGGAGCGCTAAATTTAGGAGGTTTATATGGCACTTGGACCCTGCTGCTGGATTTTGTATGGATTTTTTTCAACCTTCGGTAAGTTTCGATTCGCCCTCGGGGATAAAAGGAGACAAATTGCTTTTGGGGGTTGTTAAGACTTTGGGTTGTAAATCCTACAACATCACGCCTTTTTTTCCCCTTTTTTTTTTAACCGTTTGCCTTGCTTTTTCGATGAAATGACACAGATACCGTGTTTTCGTGCTTGAGATTCCTAGAGTGCTGCCCCGTGGCTCGTTTTTATACCCGATTTTAGAGATCCGTTGAGGTTTTTTTATTTATTGTGCGTGCCGGGGAGGAGGGGGGGAGCCCGGCGATTCACCCCGAGACTTCCTGTTGCAGGGAGGAGAGACCCCGGCGTCCATCTGTAGAGCAAACTGAGAGATTCAGCGGGGGGAGAGTCGCCAGAGACCGCCGGCAGAGATGGCCGAGAACTGGAAGAACTGTTTCGAAGAGGAGCTCATCTGCCCCATCTGCCTGCACGTCTTCGTGGAGCCCGTCCAGCTTCCCTGCAAGCACAACTTCTGCCGGGGCTGCATCGGGGAGGCGTGGGCCAAGGAGTCGGGCTTGGTGCGGTGTCCGGAGTGCAACCAGGCGTACAACCAGAAACCCAACCTGGAGAAGAACCTGAAGCTCACCAACATCGTGGAGAAGTTCAACTCCCTCAACCTGGAGAAGCCCCCCTCCGTCTTGCACTGCGTCTTCTGCCGCCGGGGCCCGCCGCTGCCCGCCCAGAAGATCTGCTTGAGGTGCGAGGCCCCGTGCTGCCAGTCCCACGTCCAGACCCACCTGCAGCAGCCCTCCACGGCCCGTGGGCACCTCCTGGTGGAGGCGGACGACGTGCGGGCCTGGAGCTGCCCCCAGCACAACGCCTACCGCCTGTACCACTGCGAAGCCGAGCAGGTGGCCGTCTGCCAGTTCTGCTGCTACTACAGCGGGGCCCACCAGGGACACTCGGTCTGCGACGTGGAGATCCGTCGCAATGAGATCAGGGTAAGTCCGTCCTCGACCATCCCACGCGCGCCTCGGCTTCCACCCACCCTCGGGACGGAGGTGGCCTCTGCCCCGCGCGGGGCTGCTGTGGGTGGGTGGGATGCACGTGGCAGGAGGCCGGTGCCGCCATCGAGGACTGGCTCCTGAGGAGGTGCCGGCGTGGTGGTCCTTCTGCCAAGCACGTCCCATCACCTAGGGGTGGGTCAAGGAGGCTCCCTGCCACCATCGAGGCCGGTGAGGGAAGGAGCCTCCAGCAGACCCCTGCTGAGGGTGCATCCCGCAGCAGCAGCCTTCCTCTTTTCTCCCTCCTCCTCCTGGATCCGCTGCCCCGTGGCGTGCCCTGTTTGTGTCCCAACGGGCCCGTGTTTGCGTAGGGCCTACCCAAACCCCCTTCTCCTGCCCGGCGCTGTGGCCCCGGCCCTTTGGCGTAGCGCCTCGCCGGTGCCCTCCGCGGCGCTGGGGCAGCCAGGAGGAAGTCGGCAGGAGCAGACAGGTTAGATTGCGGCTACGCCGGGGCGCGGCGGGGAGGGCCGCCCCTGCCCGAGCAGCGAGGGGACGGGGGGGACGGGGCCGCCCATGGGGGTCTGCGCCGCCGCTGGGTGGCCCCTCGGCGTGTGGGGCCGGGTGGAGGTCATGGTGCTGAGAAGAGGGCGTTTTGGGGAGGAATCTCCCCGTTTTGGCCCTGCTGTGGTTCAGGGTCAGCTGGTTTGGTGGAACACGTTAAAACCTGGCGGTGGATGGAGCCATGGGGGCGAGGTGGGCTCCATCCCGGGCCTGAGGCACCCTGAAACGGGGTTCAGGTTGTCGGCTCGGGGGGGTGACAAAGCCGCCGCGCGGCGGGGACACAGGCCCTGTTCATTGTAAGGCTCGTGAATGTCAAAGCCCGGCTCTTCCCACCGTCCTCCTCGTCTCCCCCTGAGGCCATGTCAGCCTTCCCCTCCCTCTGCACAAGGCCGGAGCAGGGAGAGCTTCGTGTCAGCGACTCGGGGGAGATGTGGCTTCTTGCTCCCGTCGGGGTTGGGTTTGGGCCAAACACTGCGTTTTTGCCGGCCCCTGTCCCTGCAGCAGCGCGGGGCGTAGCGCTGGATCTGGGGGAAAGTGAGTCTGCCTCGCTCGCGGCCGGGCCATCTGGCAGGAGCTTTCACCCTGGCTCCGGAGCCTGGCGTTGCCGGTGGGCATTGCAGGGCCCCGGGGACCAGCCCGGTGCCACCCCGCCGCGCTGCCCACCCGCCTGCCTCGACCCCTCCAGAGAGGCCCCGGCGCTCGTCTGCCGAATAAATATTTAACAATGAATTGAATGGTGATTACTGTAAAATGGGGACGATTTCCTGTGTATTTTAATGTTGCCAAAATGAGTCACCATTTAGCAATAAAAAAAAAGAGTCATAAATAAAAATTGCAGTATAATTACTTTCCAATTGGATGGCCAGGCCTGCGAGGGGGGGAGGCGGCTCTGTGCGGAGAGCAGCCAGCGTGAGCTAACAGGAAGGTTATTTTCCTCTCCAGGTTTTTTGGGGGAAAACCAGAGACCTCCACGGAGGTGCCAGCACACGCGCTGGAAGGGGAAAGACCCAGCCAGGCTTTTTGAGAAGCGCTTTTCTGCTTCTATTTATAGGAAGTCATTTTTGTCTCCCTCTGCCAGGGTGGAGGAGCCACCCTGGGAGGACTGCGCGGGGCTGGGACGGGGCTGCTCGTGCGTGTGTTTCCCGGGAGCGTTAGTCAGGGACCCAGAGAGTTTTTCCAGGTCCTTTTCCAGGACACTTTGATCTCATCCATTCCCACACTCGGCGTTTTCTGTTGTTGTTGTGGCTGTTGTTACGGCTGGATGCTCGCTGCTCCTTGCAGATTCATGCTCCTAATGACCTGGCGCAACGCTGCCGCTGGCTAGGCTGAATTTTGGCCCCGGCGTGAAATTTTAGGATGGATGGCCAGGCGCTGAAGGTGCCTGTGTAGCAGAGCTGCAGACTTCTTGTGTGACCTTGGCAAAATCCCTTAGTACCTCCATCGCCGCGTTATCTTAATTTCCCGTCCCCGCAATGATAAGCTTGTCTCTTCGCACTGGGCGTGCCGTTGGGTGCTCAGAGGCTGGGGCAGCCTCAAGCTGGGGATCGGGGTAGCCAAAGGGTCCTGGAGGTCAAGCAGCATCCCTGCGACCTGGGAAGAGCCCCTGGATGAACAGCGGGCGAGCTCCTGGCTCTGCCCCGTGCTCGCTGTGTGGCCCTGGGCAGGTCTCTGATGGAAATCCTCAACGAGCCACGTGAGCTGGTCCCGGCCAGGAATGCGGCTGCGTCGGCTCCCGAATTAGGCCACTTGCTTGTCCCATCCTGCGTGCGCCCGGCCGGTGACGGCTTCCCACATGCTGGGGTCGGGCACGGGATTCCCAGCTGCTGGCTCGCCCCACGCCGCTGGATGCGGTCCCCGAGCATCCCGGGGATGAGCGCGGTGGGGACGTGTGAGCGAGGCTGGGCTGGAAAGATCGGGGGAGGCCCAGGGACCGAGCGGCCGTGAGAGATTTGTTCCATGCGTGCCTCTGTGGTTCTCCTCTGGGAAGATCTTAATTGAGAAATGAGTCAAAGTTTGGAGGCTCGGAGCCTCATCCTCCGCCCCGTGTCTGGCGCGGGGACTGTGAGCGTTACGGGGCGTGAGATCGACCCGCTGGCGGAGGCGGCCCCGAGAGCCAGGAGTCCGCAAGCGCTCTTCAGACAAACTGCCCTCTCCTGCCGTGTATTACTCCAGCTCACCTCCGAGGGTGTCATGGCAGGGGAAAAGAGGCTCCAAACCCTCCTGGGGCAGAACCGGTGCTTTCCCAGCTGGTGATTTGGGCCAGTGAGCAGTCGCTGGGTGAAACCTGGAGGCAGGTCAGCGTGGGAGGAAGGAGGAGGCTGTCCGTGCTTCAGCTCCCCGCTCCAGGGGCTGGTGCTGGGGTCGTTTTGGGGGAGAGGGACCTCTCAATATTGGGTTCTGTGCAAACCCGCAGAGCCCTGGCTCACAGCTGGGTGAACTCGAAGGTGCAACCATAATACAAACAGTAAATAAAATATGTGGTTAATCTTTCTTTCGTGGGCGTATAAAACGCTTACCTCCCCTTCCCCCCCGTGAGATGTTTTCTCCTTTGTTTCCTGTTTTTGTAGCGCTTAAAGAGGAGAGGAAAAAAAAAAAAGCCAACAACCCACCCTCTTTTTTTGCTTCTTGACGTTTTGTTTTGTGTCAAGGTCTCAAAACGAAACATTTTCTCCTTCCATCTCTGCCTTTGCTGTCAGAGCCGGGTGCCTCCCACCTGCTATTCCCATGCACGGGGAAACCCACCAACAGGGTTAAAAACGAAAGTTCGTCCAGGCTGAAGTAGTGGTGTTGCCCAATTTTTGTTCGTTTACCCCAGAATGGGGAAAAAATACGTTCCTGGGGTTGAAGCAGAGGTGAGAAGGCAGCGGCCCGAGAACGATGGGAGGAAGGGGCTCGCCCAAACCTTTGCTGGGTATTGCCACGTTTGCCCCAGCTTTGTGTGGGACGTGGTTGTCTGAAGCTGGGGACATCAGAGCTTGCTTGTGGGTGTCCCAGGAGAATGTTTTGAGCTGAAGGTGCCACCAGTGGAAAAGGGGTTAAGTAGAGGCTCTGCCCCTGCTTGGGTTTTGTTTCAGGGAACAGGGACGGCTTTCTCTCTGACCTTGCTTACAGCACCGTGTGCAAGTCATGAGAAAATTCCTCTGCCTTCTGAAAATCCCCAGCGTTTTTGAATGGAGAGGGAGAGAGCGCGCTGTGGTGCTGCGACCTGCGGGAAGACATTCGGGAGCCTCCTGCAGGCGGGTGGGAGCAGAGCTGGCCCTGGAGCCGCGGAAGTCCTGAGGACAGGGGGGATGGGGACCGGGCTCCTGGGTGCCACCGCTCCTCAGCGGGCTGGGGTTCCCCTTCTTAGCCCCTGGATAAGCTGAGGTTAGGTGTTTGATGAAGAATAGGGGAAAGGAGAGGTGAGCGCTTGGTGTTCACCAAAACACCACCGGCTTTCCCTTGGTGGATGGCTCAGACACCACAGACACCTTCCTGCTTGAGGACGGTGCCGTGCCATGTCCCCATGCTGCTCTCCATCCAGAGGTGCTAAGCTGGGACCTGGGGAGCCCCGGCGCTGGGGTCGGCCCCACCGGCAGGCTCCTGGCTCGAGCTGCTGGAGGTTCTTTTACTCCGGAACAGGTTTGGTAACTCGCGATGGGCTGGATTTTTACAGGCTTACTTATTTTCCAGATGACTCCAGCTCACTGGAGGCACTGCGAGCGCGGGTGCCCAAGTTCTCGGGCATTAATTTCGCTCCCGTGACTGTAGATGGTGTGGGCTGGTGCCTGCCAGGCGTTCCCCACGGAGCTCTCTGAACGTACCCGGTCCCCGTATTGCTCTGGCGGTAGGTCCTGGGAAGCCGGAGCAGCGCAGATCCTCCCTGCGCCCTCCACCTGAGCCTCTGCTGGCACCCCGGAGCCAAACCTCCAGCGCCGGCCTCCTCCCCTGTCAGCTCAGCCCCTGTCCCTGCCTCCCGATGTCCCCAGCTCCTGCCTGGGGGCCTCGTCCCAGCGCCAGGCTCCTAAACGTGACTGATGGTTGTGCCCTGGGACGCTGTCACTTGGTCAAGCTGCCCTGATGAGCGGTGACTTCTCGGGCCTTGGGCAGTGGTGGAGATGCCAGCACCCACCTAGCCGGCTTCCTAGCAGCGTGACATTGATCTGTCAAGCTCTGCTGTGCTTTGTTGTCAGGGCAGCAGGGAATTTAAGCCCAGCCGACAGCAACCTGTGCTGCCCCAGAGACCCTGGGGTGCCCAGGCGCCCCGGTGGGAACCCATCTGGCCAAGCAGCGGTGGGGTCCTCGTGGTCCCAGCTCTTCGGCTGAGCTGGAACAGCTGCCTCCCTCCCCAGGGGCTGGATTAAGGGTTTTTCCCTGCTGCTTTCCTGCTGGGCTCGAGCGTTTGCCTTGCCCTTACCCCCTCAGGTTGCTCTGGACCCACAGCCTATGCAGAGAAGTGACAGCGGAGGTGGAGGACAGCCCGGTGGCGTGGGTCTGGTCTCCCAGCCAGCAGGTACAAGCCCAGCTTTGGCTGGCAGCGAGCCTCACGCTTAGCCCAGACCCTGCTTTGGCCCAAATCTAACCCGTGACATTCGTGTCGGTGCCACGTGGCTGCAGGCGTGGAGCGCGCCGCTCTCCTCGCGCCCGTCGGCGTGGTGGAGTGGGAGAAGGCGAAAAGACCCCAGCGTGACACCCCGCTCTGCTCCTTAGCCCTGTGGGAGCCCGGGTGAGTCCTGAGGAAGATGTGAGCCCCAGGACCTTCTTCCCATCTCCTCCCCTCCCGTGGCTCCCCAGGAGCCGCCGCCGCTGGGCCCCTGCCCCTTTCCGAGCAGGGCAGAGCTCCGGGGTGGCGGAGGGGCGGGAGGAGGAGGCACATTTCCATGGCTCACAAAGGGCACAAGCGATCAGATTCGTGCAACTGCCCAAGAATAAAGAGGCTCTTACATTGCTGCCTGCCCTGACCTCTCTCCGCTCTGTTCGGGAGGACAGCGTGTGACCACACAGGGATTTCGGAGCCGTGCTTCGGAGGAAGGCAGTGGGTTTTCTGTCCGCAGGTCCGCCTGCAGCTCGCCGTGCAGCACGCTGGCCTATTTTTGCTTGTTACCTGTTTGCTGCAAGTCTCGCTACACGGGGGTAATTTTTTTTTGCCTTCTCTTTAATTTCACGTAATTTTTTTTTTTTTAATCTGACACTGAAATGGGGCTGCGAGCAGCAGTGCTTCCAGAGCAGGGACAAAAGTAACCAGGAAACACAGGGCAAGAGAGGAGGGATCGACACCGAAACAATGAAATAGCCAAGCAAGGAAAGGCTGAATGCTCAATAGCACAAGCCTTTGCAGAAATGCCTGGCTAGTGCAGCATTTTATAATCAGCTTCTGTGCTGGGCTGGCCTGCAACAGTAGTGTGATGGGGGAGGAATGCTTTGAATTAGCTGGATGCCAGAATTAATTCTGTCAGAATTCAAATGTACATGGATGTACAGCTTTATAAATAAACACTTGGAGCAAGATTCTGCTTTGCCACGCAGGCTCTGGGGCAGAATCTGGTCTGGCCTCGCTTTTTTTTTCTTGTAACGAGATAAAATGCTGCGGCTCCGTCCCGGTCTCTGGTGACTTGGTCAATTTGGGGTGTTTAGCAGCAGCCTGCAGGCACGGGAGGTGCGGCCTTGGTCGGCGTCAGGGGACGAGGGCTCGATGGTGTCAGGGCTGCGGGACTGGGAGGATGGATGGCGTGGGGTGTCCTCCTCTTCCCTTTCCTCCGCAGGAGGAAGAGCAGGGCCAGCCATCCCTCCTTCGCCCAGCGGGGCTGAAGGCAGCCAGGTTGGGAGCTGGAGGAGAAGCCTGGTCCCGGATCCGCAGGGCTGGGTGGTGATGTGCAAGCACGAGACGCGGGATGCACGCGAGGGCTTGTACATATGTCCTCCAGATGAACTCCGGGAAGCGGTTCCCAGTCCTGGATCCTTCCCGATAAGGACAGCTTTGGCCCCTTCTCGCCAGGGGATCGTGCTCATCCACTTGCTGTCTTGTGATTTGCTTGTGATGGTAACATGAGCAAAGCTGCTCGGAGCAGCGCCCTGCCACCCTGCAGCGGTGGCTTCTACCTACCACGCTCACAGACCGATCTGTGATGGAGCACCAGACCTAGGGGGGCAAAAAAAAAAGCGCAAATCGATTTAATTTCTCTGCCTTTTCTCCCCCTTTCTGTGTTTTTTGTTTCTCTCCCCCTACCTTTCCTGTTTGGGTTCCTCGCTCTGTGGCTGTTCTGGGGGGGCCCGTCTCCGGCACGGGTTGGAAAGGAGCGAGCTGGGGATGGCTCCAGATGAGGCAGTTGGCAGGGAGTGACGTTCCGGATGGCTGTGTCTCTCTGAAATATGAGTAAACGTTGTCAGGCCAGCCGACTGCAGGACGCGGGGCTCGGGGAGGGCTGAGCTGCCCTCTCCTCCCTCCGCCCGCCCCTGCGTGCAGCATCCCCTGCTCGCTTGGCATCCCCCCGCTCCTGCTCACCTCTCTGGGCGACCTCAAAGCTCCATCCCAGAGCTGGAGCCTGGGGAAAAAGGGGCAGCAAATCCCCCGTAGCCTAATGGAGGCGGCAGCTTCCCTTGCCCTACAACAGCTTAATCCAAACCCTGGCTCCAGCCGGTCATTGTGCGGCTCTGAAGCCCCGTCCCCAGGAAAGGAAGCTCCAGCCCCCTCCCCTGGCCATCATTCCTGGGGTTTTGGTGCCAGGGGAGCTGAGCCCCGGGCTGCGGTGCTCGGCCACATGCTCGGCTGTGTTTGTGGCAATGTTTTGGGCTCCTGGACCCAGCGGTGACACTCGTTGGGAAGCACGGGGGGGGGTGGGTGGCTGCCGTGGGCTCGCTCGGTGCTCCTTGTCCTCCCGCGGGCAGGGGGCTGTGTCCCTCTCCCCGTTGGATCCGCCGGCTCTTTGGGGTGGGAGCTGGCTTTCCCTGCAGGTGAAACTCCTCTGCGCTCAGACAAAGGGATGGGGGTGCGGGTGCCTCCCTTTGTTCTCGGGTCCTGGTGCACCAGGCTCCGCCGGCAAAAGCCCCTTGACGTGCGGCTCTCGGGTGGATGGAGCGGAATAAATGCGCCGCGAGGTCTCCGTCCCCGCCGCGGTCCCTCTTTGGGGGGGGGGGGACACACAAAGTGCCTCCCCCTTTCCCCACCTTCCCTCGGGTGTTGTGGCAGGCCCCTCGGTGAGGGGGTGGCTGGACCCGGGAGGGAATTCCTGCAGCTCCCCTGCGCCGTGTGGCTGAGGGTCGGTGAGCCCTGCTTGTGTCGGGGCTGGCTTGGTCGTGTGCTCCAGCAGGGAACTCGGGGCGCCTTTTGGGGTTACTCTGTGCTCCTGCCTGCTGGCAGCCTGCGGGGCAAGGGGCTGCAAATGTGCCGTGCAAAGACCCCTCCTCTCCAAACCCATCACCCATCAAGGACGTGAGCCCAGCGGGCAAAGCCACGGCTCGTCCTCCATCCAGCCTGGGCTTTCGCGGCATTTTAATTACACCAGGGAGGAAAAGGTCGGTGTAATCCCTGCAGCAAGCTGGCGTCTGGGTAGAGGAATCGGGGTGCTACCTGAAGGAGAGAAGCTGAGCTGGGGGGGGCTCTCCTGAGGGCCAGCAGCAGAAACTCCGGCTGGTTTTGCTGACGGCTGCTCCTACCGGGGGTGCTGCAGCGTCCCCGGCAAGCTGCCCCCACCCAAACGCTTCTGCCCTTGGTCCTCCCCAAGGTTGGCTCGTGGCTACCGTTATCTGTCAGCACGCGCGGCGCTGATCTCCATCCATCAAGGTGCTTTTGCAGTAATCTAATAAATAACACCGAGGCGACAAGCAAAAGCAAAGCCTCTGTCTGCGCGGTACGGCCGCCCGCCGGGGCATTCCTCGGGAAATGTTCCTTCTTCCCAGAAGGCGAGGCCTGGCTTTGATGGAGGGAGAGGCAAGAAGCATCCGAGAAGAAAACCGTGGTGCTGCCCCCGGTAACGTGTCAGAAATCGGAGGGGAACGTCGTTTTTCCTGAGAGGTGGAGGCTGGGGCCTCCTGCCAGCCTGGGCGGATGACAGGGGGAGCAGGGGGTGCGAGCCGCGCGGGCAGGTGAGGAGAAGCCACCGCGTAGCCCAGGTAGCAGATAATCTCTCTGTGGGGACGAGGAGCTGGTCCTGCTGCTGCAGGAAATGGCAGCGCGGTCACGGCTGGAAATGGCTCCTCCGTACCCTGCGCTGCCCCGTCCCGCCTGGCCCCCGGCACGTCCTTAACCTTGGTGCTGCGCCGCGTCCCCCCCTAAAAGAGGCTAACGGAACCGAAAGAGGGAAGCGGCGGGTGCTGGAGGCACCTTGGGCTGCCAAGCCTGATAAAGCACTGCTGATCTGCCAGAGACACGAGGAGCTGGAGTTTTGAGTCGGGAGATCAAATGCCAGGTCCGGCTGCCCTCAGACTTCCCCGAGGCGGCTCTGCTGCATGCTGAGCCCTGCCCTGCTGGGCTCTGCTGGGCTCTGGCTGCCCGCTGCACCCGATTCTGCAGCATTTACGTGGAGAAAGAGCAGCTAGCAAAATCCATCGCCTTTGGGGATGGAAACTGAGCTTTCAACGTGGCTCGTGCAGATCGGCAGCACCGAGGAGCTGAGCGGGTCCTCGCTCCCTGGAAGGATGGAGCCGGCCGGGTTCCGAGCTGCTGGGCTCCGATGTGCCATCACATCTGGAAGATAAATGACACCTCGGGGGCCAGGGATCGATAATGTCAAAGGCTGGCCCGTAATCAGGCGAGATTAAAAACCAATGACAGGCGTCCTCCTAGGAGCACAAGTCAGCACATCAAAGGACCGCGGTGGGGGTTGCGTCCGAACCCCCCTCTCCTCAGCTGTCCCCACGCCATCAGCGATGTCCCCCTGACGTGGAGCAGGTCCTGCAGGTCTCCCACACCACCCCATCGCCTTCCCCAGGCAGCTGGGGATGCGGGGCAGACAAAACAAAGCCACCTGGGGGCTGGCACGCCGGGGGCTGTTGCTGCTGGGGGTGGATTTGGGGCTGCAGAGGCCGTGGCGAAGCAGGAGGCTGCTCTGGTGCTGTGGGTACCGCCTGGTTTTGAGGAGGAGATTGGAGAGAGCAATTTGGGAAGCTCGTCGTTATTGAATGACTTCTCAAATGCATCGTTTTACCTGTTTTTATCTATTAACCGGTACCACAAGCCTGTCACCACCCGTGGGCAGGCGATGGGCAGCTGGGGCGCGGAGTTGCGCCGGTTTTCGGGCGCTGGCGTTGGGGCCATTCCCGTGGGAGCCGGAGCCGGGCACCTTCCCACGGCGAGCAGCAGCCACAACCACAGATGGAGAAGGTGGAATTGATTTATTTGCAAGAGCGAATTAAAATAAACTCCAGCCCCCTTTTTTTTTTTTTTCCACGCATCCTGCGAGGGGTGTGCGCTCCGTCGCGGCTCGGGGAGGCGGGTTAGGAAATAGGATGTTTCCTTCCCGAGCGCAAGGGCGATGAGAGAAGGGGCCGTGCCCACCTCCTGGCACTGCCCCGGGAGCTGGAGGTGCCGGCTGCCTTTGCCCCGGGTTCCTCTTCCCCTTCCTCCCTGCCAGGAAGCCTGGCCGTGGTGTGAAGTAATGCCTGCTGACACCGCACTGCCGGCGAGCGCAGGGGCACCGCGCCGTGCCAGAGGCGAAACGAAGCCCTGGGAGCAGGAGCAGAGGGGCTCGCATCTCCTGGAGCTCCCCTTGTGCTGGCCGCTAGGGGTTTGTGGGGTGCAGGCGCCCTGCTCCCCTCGGAAAGGGGCTCGTGCATCGCAAGGGAACGCACCGAGCGCCTGCCGGCGAGGAGCCGCCGCTGGCGTCGTGCCACGAGCTGGGGGCCTCGCGTCTGTTTGATTCCAGACGTGTTTACGGCGCGCGGGGCTCGGCAGCCGGCTGGCTGTGAACTACAGGTCCCAGCATGCTCCCTCGTGGCTCCTGGGCTCCGGCGGGAGCAGGGAGCTGTGGGACTCGTAGTTCCCACCTGGGCTTCGCTGCCACGGAGCTGGGCTCGGGTCTGGCGCTGCCCAAGCACCGGGTCCTGGCCTCCTGCGCCCTCGTCCTCCTGCCACCAGCTTGCGTGGTGCAGGAGCAGATTGGCCTTCTTGTGTCACCGAGCCGGGGAGGGGATTTGGTCCCATTCTTACTCATTTGCAACGTAAATATTTTGATCGCGAGGACGTTGCTGGGAGCTGGGTGTCACGGCGAGGAGCGTGATTCATTCATGCTGCCGCTGCTCGGAGCACAATGAGGCGATGCTGGGACCGATCCCAAGGATTTCCTGTGACCGCGGCTGGTGGGGGATACGGGACGTCACGTTTGGCTAAGCCAGAGCCCGCTGCTCCGTTCCTTCGAGCGGCGAGTACCGTGCCGTGCCCAGCCTGCTCAGGACTCGCCACCTCCAAAACCCGGTGGTGGCCGGCGCATCCAAAGGTTAGGACAGCGAGGCCGAGCCCCTGGCTCTGTCGCAGGGCAGAACGCCTTGTGCCTGCTCCTGGGAGCTGCTCCAGAAGCCGGCCAGGCTCTGCCTTTGCCCCCCTGGTGTGTGCTGGGCAGGGCTGATGGCCGGCGAGGCAGGAGCGGGGCCGGCTCCCTCCGTCCCTCGCGTCGCTCGGGGCCAGGTGCGGGCTCTGCAGCGCCCGGATTCGTTCTGGCACCCTCCGCCAGCCGCTGTTTGTTCATGCTGCATTTTTCTTTTTACTGGCTTGTTTGGACACGCACTGGTACATTCACGGCACTCAAGCAGTAACGTGAGGCTCTTTCCCATTAGGAAAGGGGCCAGGATTTGGGGGGGGGGCTGGGAGCGCAGCTTAAGCAGTAGTTTCTGAGATATTTCCTTCTGTTGCCACACCCTGCAAGAAAGAGCAATATCCGCGGCTTCAGCTGCTATCGCACGGCTCCGAACGTCTCTCTTTTAATATAGATTGGTATCATTTTGCATTTTAAAGTAAAAACACGCTGCAAGCTGCAGACAGCTGTCGGTTGGCAGCTTTGTTTGAACATCTGGTGTTGCTGGGCTGCTGTTCAGCACGCTCTAACTATGGGATTCATAAAGATTATAATCCGGGCTTTCAGATTCTCAACAGCCGCCTCGCAAAGGAGAAAAAAAAATAAATAAAAAATAAAATGGGCGAGGGAGAAAACCCAGCGGCTTTCCTGCGAGGAGGCGGCGGCGCGGTCGCGGCGCCGGCTCCCCAAGAATCCCAGTGGTGCTGTGCTCCTCGAGCATCCTTGGTGTCAAACCACGAGGGGCTCGCTGCTCATGGCCCTCAGCACGGGCAGGGGCAGAGGGGCTGCTCCCCGCCTGGAAAGCCCCACGGAGATCTGGGATGCTGCAGGAGTTCGTAGTTTGCTTTCTCTCCTCTTTTTTTTTCCCCCAGTTTGTGCGCTGAATCCCGAGTCTCGTGTTCCTCTGGGGGGTTTCGTCGCCGGTTAGCTGAAGCAGCAGATTTCCGCTGCGGCGCTGGGGTAAGCGATCGTAAGGGCTGCAGGCAGCGGCAGGGCTCTGCTTCTTTCTCCGTAGAGTAAGCGATGGAGGAGCCCGGGCTTTGAGTAAACATCTCGCATCAAACCGTGGTCTCCTGGAGAAGTGGAATCCCTTTCCTTGAAGCAACCTAAGGGTTGAGGTAGCCACCTCCGTAAGTCCTACCCATTCCTCTGCAAGCCAGGCACTCGCCTTGGCACCTTGGAGAATTAAGCGGCCTCTAAGCCCCCAGCAGGTTTTATAAATCTTGTTAGTTGATCTGCATTTTTGCAAAGCTCTTTGAATCCAGCCTGTTGGCGCATAAGTCACCTTGACTTGCTGGAAGGCGGTGACTCCCAAGTCACTTTCAGGCTCCATTTGTCAGTCGGAGGTGCACAAAAAAGGCCCCCCCTTATCTTTATTAGAAAAAAAAAAAGGCTGCCTAGAGAGATGGAGCTGTGCTAGCCAGTGACAGAGGCGCATGTAAACCTGTTCTGCCCTTGTTTGTGTTGATTTAACTTAGCAGTACAAATTAAAATAGCCTTGAGCAGTTGGAAGTTTAACTAGATCAGATGGGGGGGGGAAATCGCTGCCTTTAAATCAAAGCGGGGATTTCTTGCCCGCACGGCAGCGGGTTGTCACCTCTGCACGAAGGTGACATCGGGGTGCCCTCGATCACCTTCTCGAGCGTCCGTGTCCTCGGGCGGGCTCCCGGGGAGCAGAGCTCAGCCCCTGCCCACCCCGCTGAGCTGGTGGGGTGTGAGGAAGGGCAGGGGGCTGCCGCTGGGAGCTGGGGTCTCGCCGTAGCAGGGCTGAGCCCCGAGCAGAGGTCTTTGGGCAGGGGAGAGGCAGCTCAGCCTTCGGCAAGAGGGTGGGAGAGGCTGGCTGCGTTTCACCCCTGCGGGGAGAAGGCTCTGAGATCACACAGGCCAGCTGGATCTTGAATCCAAGATGTTTATTTGGAAGAGGGAGCGAGGCTTTCTCAACTGTGCAGGGGCTGCAGATGGGGGCAGGTTGGCTGCCAGGCAATGGGAGTGGGTTTTTAGGGGATGGCTGCTCTGGGAGGCGAGGCGTCCCGCCTGCTGCAGCCTGGGGACCGCTGGCCGGGTCCCTGAGCTCAAAGCAGGTTTGGGAGATTTGGGGATCCAGCAGCTGGGAGCGACCGGGACACCGGCGGATCCAGGCAGGACTGGGGGTGCTGCCAAAGGCTGTTTGTTTTTTCATGGGGATTATGGAAGGAACGACTCATAGGTGGTGGAGCAGCATGGAAGAGGGCTCGTGCGAGGAGCAGGGCGTTGCGATGTGTCCGAGTTACAGCGCTGACCCACTGCCCCTTTGTGCCACTGGGTGCTCCTGGAGCTGGAGGAGCGCGGTGAGACTCGGTTCGGGGAGGTGATCCGGCTGAAAGCAGGCTGCTTTTATTCCTGAGTTAACGTTTCAGCTGGATCCATGACGAGGAAGGGGCAGATCCATAAGACAAGCGACTGAGGAAGGAGAAAAGAAGGTTAAGGAGGGCTCCTGTAGCTTACACGTAAATTGAGAGAAGCTTTCAAGGAGCTACAAGCACAGAGCACGAGGAAGGGGCAGGACTTCTTAGGTGATTTCTTAGGCTCTGAAAAACCGTGAAGCCTGGTGAATGTGGTCCTCCCTGTCCCCACAGCCCTCCTCGGGGCAGGGCGCTGCAGCCCAGCAGGACGAAGGGCTTTGCCTGGGGCAGGAGACCTTCCCCCATCCCCTTCCAGGCGTACAAACCCATCTCTCCCCTCACTGACCGCAGGGTCCCTGTGCTCTGGAGCACCTTAACCTGGGATTTTGAGGCCGGCAGCGTAGCTGCAAGGCCCAGCTTTTATTTTTGGTGTGGAGGGGAGGAAGCAGGCAAGGGCTCGATGGCGATGTTTGTCAGCAGGACCCAGATGTCTTCCAGGTGTTGATGTCAGCGTGAGGTCTCAAGGGGCTGGAAACACTTGCTGAGAGTGCTGGGGTTGGATCCCAGTCCTGAAACTTCGTAGGATATCTCAGACCTCTGTGCTTCCCTGGTGCCCTGGCAGTGCCAAAGCGCTGTTGACATGGAGGTGAGGTCCCAGGGGCTGCTGTCCCATCCATGTCCCCAAAAGGACGGGGAAGGAGCTCCTGCTCTGTATCCCTGGTGTCAGAGAAGACCTGGACCTCATCCTCCATGCAGGGCCAAGCCCTGGGACTGCTCCTGGCTCTCTCTTCCAGGCGAGGCAGCCTGCTCCGTCCTCCCTCCCCAGCTCTGGCCGGGAGCGCTGCGGGCTGGAACGGCGGCAGGCTGGCGTCCGCACCCAGGCCTGGGCGGGGATCTCCTCTTCCTCCCTTCCCAGCAGCGAGGAAAAAGGTTCCCGGGGCTGCTCTCTGCCCCAGGGGCCTGGCCCTGCAGGCACCGAGCGATTCGCCCTGATCCTTGCAAGCCCCATCCCCACCAGGTCCCCTGCGCAGGGTTTGCTCCCTATGCCCTGTGGAGCTGGGGTTGGGTTTGTGGGGGTCCAAAAAATGGACATGGACCCCCCCCGTTCTGTCTGGGGTGGCAGGAGTGGCTGTTCCCTGTGTCTGCAGGCTGCTGGGAGGATGCCGCCGCAGGCAAACAGCACCAGCCTTCCTGGGCATCGCTGTGTGAGGAAACTGGGGTCTAAAGGAGAGGAAGCAGGAGCTGAAGGCTGTGCTGCCTGTCACTGGAGCTGGGCTCGTCCCTGCCTCGCTGGGGTCGAGGGCACCCGCTGCATGTCCCGGCCGGCACCGCCTTGACGAGGAATCGGGAGGAGCGGGCAGCTTGGGGGGGGTGGGAGCACTTCCCCCAGCCGGACGCCGCCTCCCCGGGCTCCTCTCAGGCACAGGGCCATGGCTGAGGCTGCTCTGAAAGGAGCCCAAGTCTTCGTCCTGCAGAGCTGGGACTTGCCGTGTTCTGCAGACAAACATCTCCTCTGCCCCCCCCGTGCGTCTGCCCCGTGCTCCCAGCCCCTCTCCTCCCATGCTGGGAGCGAGGCTGCCATGTTTTGGGCCTGCTGCTTTAGGGCCGGTCTGCAGGGCTGTATGCCACGAGGGAAGGTGTCCCCTGGCTCTCGCCACGTGTGGCGTTTTAGGAACGGCTGGGAAGAGCCGGGACACCCCGGGCAAGCAGATGCTCAGCCCCAGCACCCCTCTTTGGGCTCCCTGGGGAGCTGTGGGGCCTGCCGCAGCCTGATTTCTGCCCGGGGAGAACCCATGAGAAAAGCAAAACCTGGGGCCGGGGGGAAGGCCTCGTGCTCTGTCCTGAGCCCCCCCCCCACCCAGCGGTTACTGTAAAGGCGTGCAAGATGAAACCCCGACCAGAAAACATTTCCTTCCTGTCTCTGTAAGCCGATCGGCCTCCTGCAAGTGTAGCAGGGGGGTTTGAGAGCTGCTCCTGCCCAGGCCTGTCAGCAGGAGCCACACGGGGTGCGAGGGCTGGTGGTCCCGGGGGTGTGCAGGGTCCGTGGGGCTGCCCCGGTGTCCCCATTCTGCTAAGGTGTTGTTGCATCTATGGGGCACCATGGCCTTCAGGAGGTTTCCCTCCTGCCCCAATTCCAGTCCCACCTGGTGTTTTCCATGCTGGGTTTGGGGGTTCCCCTGGTTTTGGGGGCTCTGCAAAGAGCAGCGTTGGGTTTGGGGGCAGGTCATGTTCTCAGGATGGATCGGAACAGCTCCGCGTGTGGGTTTTTCTCAGAAAACAGTCTAGCTGCCGGCAGAGCGGGGCAAATCGGCCAAGGGAGGCGAAAGTTTGCTCTTGCGTCTCCACCCCGGGCTTCTTGGTGCATTAGCATTCAGCGGCTGTGACGTGGGGCCCGTCTCCAGCCCCCCGCTCCCTCCCCAAGGCAGCTCTGTGCCGGGATGCTCGCCTCAATGGGCGCCCTTGATGCGGGGCCCTGGGCCCAGCTGCAGGTGTCTGGAGCCGTTCCCGAGAAAGGCATCTGCCCTTCAGGGCTCCTCCGCTGCCGTCCCACCTTCCTCCTCCTCGCCCTTCCTCCCCTGCCGCCCCGCTCCCTCCGTCCTGTCTTTCCGGCCGCGGCAGACAATGTCCTCATTCACCGCGGTTTGGCGGCGGGGGGAAGGCACGAGGCAGTGGGGAGGAGGGATGCGGGGAGCCCGGCACCCGGCCTCGGCCAGCTCCCCAGCTGCAGGCGCTGCCTCGGGCCAGCCGGGCTCCTCCTCTGCAGTGTGGGGCTTTCTGAGCCCCAGCGGAACCGGGGGGGGACGGGGGCAGGCGATGGGATGGCTGGTCACGCTGTCCTGGCTAAACTTTTTCATCCAGGTTTCTTCAGGGCACGAGGGCTGTGGGGCCTTGCTCCTCGCCCGTCTGCCCTCCCGTGACAGCCTCTGATGTAGGGGTGGGAATTAGAGTCCTGTAGGCAGCTTCCGTCAGCGTGCGGAGACGTCGTTGCTCCTGCTCCTGCTCTGCAAGAGAGAAGCTGCAGAGCCCTCGCTTTCCCCACCAGCACAGCAAGCCCCTCTGGCTTCTTGTTGGTCCCAATCTCATCTAAGGCAAGAGCTGCTCCGGGGTTTGTGGCCTGGGTGAAACAAGTCCCACAGGGGATGCGGGTGAAGCCTCGGGTCTGTCGTGGGGTTTTGCTGCCCGGCTGGGTTTGCTGCTGGGGTTTTGCTCTCACTGCCCCGCTGCCAGCACCAGGACAGGGCTGTAATCTGCTGCAGCAGTGACCGCAGGCTTAGCACCGTCCTTCGGGAGAGGATGGAGGGACACCAGCACCGCACAAGCCGGCAGACATCTTGCCTGCAGATTTCTCCTCTGTCCTTCTCCCCAGCACAATCCTGCTGGGACCCATGCGCACCTCCCCACCGTGAGGTCTTGCAGCGCTTGCCTTTGGTCCCGCGGAGATGTGCCTCCCAGCACATCCCTCCCCCAGTGCTCGGCCTCCGTGCCCCAACCAGCCCCACGTGAGTGAGATCTCCCCAGGGCTCACCCTGCTCCTCCTGGTTGGAGGAGGATCATCTCACCTCCTTTCTGCTGCCTGCATGGGGTTACTGCCCGTCGCCTGCTCCCAGAGCAACCCTCTGCCCTCCTCTTGTGTCCCAGCTGGTTTTCCTCTCTATTTTTCCATGAGAGGGGGGCGATTTCCTTTAATTCCAGCAGGATAAGCTGGTGTCCAGCAATTAGCGCTGTCTCGCTGGGACATGGCGGGCTGGGGTAGAAGAGCCAATTACCCCGGCCGCAGATTAATATATTAATGATTTGTCAGATGAGCTCGCATAAACTCTGCTGACGTGGAAATACAACGTGCTCCGCCTGCAACTGCGGTGGGAGATAACTGCGGATTTGGGACTGGATGGGGCTAATCCTTCTGGGGGCTGAGGTTCTCCTCCAAAACCCGCAGCTGGAAGGTCTCCGACCACCCTCCTGTGCTCACATCTACTGCAGTGCTGCTCGATACAGGGCATCTGGGGTGCCCGATTTGTGTAGTCCCAGCACCTCAGCAAGCCTCAGAAGACAAACTCTGATCACGGAGCCTGGGAAGGGCTCGTGCGAAGAGCGTGCGCGGGGAGAGCTGCAGCTATCCCAGCACCAAGGTCATGCATGAAATATGAGAAATTACCCTGAGAAATTCTGATCCTGGAGGAGGAGGAGGAGTTCATGACTTCAGAAATACCAGATTTGGGAGGGGATGGAAGGGAAAGGGATATATTTTCCTTTTCAAAATACCTAAGGAATTCAGCCTGTGCTGCAGAGACAATGAGATTTCGCTCCTCGGAGCCAGAAGGGGCAGCTCGTACCCAAGTGTCTTGTTAAGGTTTCAGTTGCCGTGGGTGAGAAGCCCTCCCATCCCGCTGCAATCTCAGGCATGGTTTTAAATCACCCTGAAATCAAGAGAGTGATTCAAATGTGAGCCTGAAAAAAAAAAAACCAACATGCTCCATGTCCTTTATTAGAAACCTCTTAGGTTTCTACGGCTTTAGGCTGGATTTTGGTCACTTTTTCCAGCTGCGAGAGGCTGTGAAGTTAACTTCAGATACAAAGTTGTGTATTTATTTGTGATTTTGTGTCATGACACAGTTCTGGGAGGGCAGCGCTGTGAGGCCAGTCACAAAAGGCAGCGGCTGGCAGCCCCGCCACGGCAGCTGCAGCCCGGTGGGACAGGGACAGGGACGGTGCATGCGTGGCCAGGGCTGTTCGGTCGGTCCCTGGGGGAATCCTCAGCAGCAGCGGGGCTGGCAGCCTCCTCTGCAGGTGCCGGCACGTGGGAGCGATGGCAAAGGCTGCTGTCCTCGGCAAGGGCAGTGTCAGGGCCCCGTTCTCGGGTGCTGTTTTGGGGCAGGGGACCCGGTGCTGCCGGGGGCTGTTGTAGGGTGGTTCTGGCTGCGGGCGTGGAGACGGCGAGGCTCTCGCGGCAGGGAGGGAGGCGTAGAGGATGGCTCGGGGCAGAGGATGGTGCCCTGCAGGGCTTGGCTTGGGCAGGACAGAGCGGAGCAGAGGGGCTGTGCTGGCCACCAAGGACCCTCCACCCATGGCTCCTGCTGGAGCTCCTGGAGCTGGGCAGCCTGGTGGGAATTCCCTGTGCCAGCTTTCACCGTATTTAACCTGCTCTTCAACCCATAAGTGCTGCTCTCCGGGCAGCTCTTCAAGCAGGATCCCTTCGTGGGGTGCGGATCTGCAGCATCTCCCAGCCCGGGGGCCACGGTGCGGGTCGGGGACCTTGATAACCCGCCCCGTGGGGGGGGAGCCCGGAGGCAGCAGGATGCTGCGGCTGCAGCCTCCCGGTGCTGCAGCAGCGCAGGCAGCAGTGAGGGAAGGGAGACTTCTGCATGCACCACATCTTTCTGCACACCGACGCTCAAAATGTAGCTGCTCTCAAAAGCTGCGCGCCCTTCAGCGCCGTGCTTGCAGCCCTCGTTTTTTGCACAAGTGTGCACCCACACTTAGGGGCTGCGGCGCTGGCGCTGCCTCTGGGGCCCCGTTTCGATGGGTGTGTGCGGTCTGCGTGTCCTCCGTGCCTGTGTGGGCGCACACGTGGGCCCTGAGCACGCATGTGGAGCGCGGCTGTGAGTGGGAAGATGGAGGGTTTTTTTTTTAGCTCCTCATTATTATTAGTGCTGGGAGCCGCTTTTAGGGCGATTGCTCTGTGCCGGGTGGTGGGGCTGACCCGGCTGCCGAGCGCAGCGGCGCCAGGGCTGGAGGTGCCCGAGACCTTAAGAAAAACAACAGGAGGGAGAAGGCTTCAAATTCCTGCTCCCGAGCGGAGTCGGAGGTGACAGCCTTTCCCTGCGATGCAATTAATCCCAGCAGTGCTTCTGCCACCCTCCCCCTCCCGCCTAGTCCAGGAATTAATTACTTGATTATAAATCCCCGAGCGGCGGTTTATAATAGCAATAATCCCCTCGAAATTCATCCTCGCTGCCTGGTTCTTCCCATCTCGCCCCCGCCGCCGAGAGCCTCTCACGCCGCGTCTCAGTGCCGGGCGGTCGGTGCCGGCGAGCCCTGCCCTGCGCCGGGAATTCATCGGGGTCGGGATTTGTCCCGCAGCCGCGCACCAGCGAGGGGTGGCTTTTTGTCCCAGTTCCTAGGCTGATTGCCCGGCCCTGGGGGGAACGTGGGCTCACTGCCTCCTCTCTCCGTCCCTCCCGATTATGTTGACGCTGGCTCTGAGGCTCGTCACGCCGGCAGGGACAGGAGAAGGGATCTGGCGGTGCGGGAGGGACGGCGGCTGGCTCGCGGCAGCCCCACGGCCATCGAAGTGGCAGGAGATGAGCCCCCCGTGTGTCCCCCGAGGTCCCCAGGGCTCGGCTGCGACCAAGCTGCAGCGGCCGGGTGGTAAAACGGGCAGAGCTGGCACGATCGGCCCCGTGGCTGCACGTGGCCGCCGGGTTCACCTCTGACGGCTGCCGCCCTCTCCCCCCCCCTGCAGAAGATGCTGATGAAGCAGCAGGACCGCCTGGAGGAGCGGGAGCAGGACATCGAGGAGCAGCTCTACAAGCTCGAGTCGGACAAGCGGCTGGTGGAGGTGAGGGGCGCTTCGCCGCGCCGCCGCTCACCCTGGGGAATGCCACCCCTGGGGCTTCAGGGTTCTGGGGTGGGCAGCGGGCCTGGAGAAGATGGGCATGGATGAACCAGTCCTGCTGTACCTGCTGTCTCCATTTCGGCCCTGGCAGGCCTACTTCTGGGGGACAGAATGTGTTTGGGGCTGCCCTACAGCCCCCTGCGTGTTGGGCCGAGGATGGAGGCTGTCCTTAGGTACCAGCCATGGCACCCTCGGCTCAGCACAGCCTTCCCCGGGCCACCAGCTTCATCCCAAGCGGGAGGGAAGGGTCTGGAGGTGCAGATCCCCGTAAGTCCCTGAACCACCCAGGAGGTGAGAGCAGCAAGCGGCCGTTGTGCTGGGACACAGATAAAGCATTTGGGCTCTTGGTCCTTGGAGCCCCGTCTGGTCTCCCGGGAAGTGGAGGGAAGGGTTCTGGAGCATGGCGTGTCCCCAGCCTGGGGCTCGGACGGCTCCGGGGTGGGGATGGGGATGGGAACAGGGAGGGTTTCTGCAGCGTGTGGCAGCCGCCCTGGCAGCTGGGGAAGGACCCAGGTGTCCTGGGGCATCACAGAGAGGGCCGGGGGGGTGCCAAGGGGCTGAGCCTGCTCCTGCCCCCCAGGAGAAGGTGAGCCAGCTGAAGGACGAGGTGCGCCTGCAGTACGAGAAGATGCACCAGATCTTGGACGAGGACCTGCGGAAGACCATGGAGATCCTGGACAAGGCCCAGGCCAAGTTCTGCAACGAGAACGCGGCCCAGGTCCTTCACCTCAACGAGCGCATGCAGGAGGCCAAGAAGCTCCTCAGCTCCGTCCAGGTCATGTTTGACAAAACCGAGGACATCAACTTCATGAAGGTGAGCACTGCTCCCGCCGGCGGGTTTGGTGCGGCGGGGCAGCGGGGACGGCGTGGGGCATGGTGAGGAGCAGGGGACGGCAGCGTGTCGGGTCTGCTGCTGCCTCCAGGAGGTTCCCATCAGGGGTCAGGGCGAGGAGGGGTGGACGAGGACACGCTGCGGATGGAGATGGGCAGGGGCAGCCTGGGCTGTGGGGACAGAGGGGTTTGGGGCTCGGTGCCCTGCTGGATTTGGGGCTCGTCAGGACGGGGAGGGCAGAGGGAGGTATGAGGACCAGGGAGTGTGGGGTGGTCCGGGGCAGCTTGGGGGGGCTGCCCCATCACCCGTGGTGTTTGGAGGCACACGCAGCCCTGGGCACTGGGGAGGGGACCCAGAAGGTGACACTGAAGGGGAGGTGGCTGCTGGGGCAGGGCCTGTCCTCACTGACCAGGGCTTCTCCTTCCCCTCCTAGAACACCAAGTCTGTGAAAATCTTAATGGACAGGTAAGCACAGGGGGCAAGTGGGTTTGGGGGGGAAGGGGGCTGTTGTGGGGTGCAGCAGCCCCACCGAAAGAGGTGGAGCAGGGCTGGGGATACTGGAGCTGCCGGGGGGCTGCGGGGCTGCCCTGAGCCACTGGGGAAGGGCCCGGGTGGTGGATGGGAGCAGGTCCCTGCTGCCTCCCCGGGGAAGGGGTTTGGCCCTTGGGTGTGTGGGAAGGAGCCCAGGGGGGAGCCAGACCCTCCCCTGTGTGTGTTTTGTCCCTCACCCCTCCTCTCCATCCCCGGTCCCCAACAGGACCCAGAACTGTACAGGTGGCAGCCTGCCTCCACCCAAAATTGGGCACCTCAACTCCAAGCTCTTCCTGAACGAGATCGCCAAGAAGGAGAAGCAGCTCAGGAAGCTGCTGGAAGGTGGGTGAAGCCGGGGGGGTGGGGGGGACAGGGGACAGGCCCTCGCTGCCTCCTGCATGGGTCCCAGTGCGAGAGGGTGGGGATGGCCATCGGGGTGCTGGGGCCCCTGGGAGCCCCTCTGCGGTCAGGGTTAGGACATGGAGGCGCTGTGAAATGGACGTGTGTGGGGTGACACAGCAAAAGGTGGCCGTGGGCAGAAAGATCTGTGGGAAGACACAGGGGTCACACCATGGGCAGGGACACCATGGGCAGGGACAAACAGGGACCGATGTGGTCCCACAGCCCCCACCCCATGCCTGGGACTGCCTGGAAGCTGATCACGTCCCGCGGAGGCTCCGTGGTCCTCTCTTCTCTGGGGATTTGGGGTTCTGCTGATCCTGGGACAGGGACCGAGCTGTGCGTGGGGCTCAGCCTGAGCACGTGCTTAGAGAGCGGCGCTTGGGGCCAGTCCGAACCTGTCGGCGAGGTCCCCAAATTCACCTGCGTGTAGGGGAGTGCCCTGTTTGCCAGTGGCAGGGCAGCCCGGGGGCCTTCAGCTGGTACAGGGCCAGGGCACAGGTCTCGGGGCTTTGATGCAGCTTCGGGCTGGTGGCTGGGGCACCCCGCATCCACCCTGCACCTGGCAAGGAGCCGAGCTGTGCCGTACACCTCACTTGGCGCACGGGGCCGGGACGTGCAGCAGATCGTCCCCGGAGCCATCGGGATGAAACCTGACGCGGTCCTGCTCTCCTGTTCCCCCCCGCAGGTCCCCTGAGCACCCCCGTCCCCTTCCTGCAGAGCATCCCCATGTACCCCTGCACCGTCAGCAACTCCGGCGCGGAGAAGCGCAAGCACTCCACCGCCTTCCCCGAGGGCAGCTTCCTCGAGCCATCGTCCGGGACTGTGGCGAGCCAGTACATGAGCCAGGGCGCTTCGGCCGGCGAGGGGCAGTCCGCACAAGCCATGGTGCCTTGTAGCTCCACGCAGCACATTGTTGGACTTCCCAGCGGCCCGCAGCCGGTGCACTCGGGCTCCGTCTTCAACCCATCTCACTACCCCAACACCACGTCATCTCAGCAGTCCGTGCTCTCCCAGTACGGCGGGCGCAAAATCCTCGTCTGCTCAGTGGACAACTGTTACTGTTCCTCGGTGTCCAACCACAGCGGGCACCAGCCCTACCCGCGGTCGGGGCACTTCCCCTGGACGGTCTCCTCGCAGGAGTACTCGCACCCGCTGCCGCCCGCGCCCGCCGTGCCCCAGTCGCTCCCGGGACTTGCCGTGCGGGAATGGATTGACGCATCCCAGCAGCACGGGCGGCAGGATTTCTATAGGGTCTACGGCCAGCCGTCGGCCAAACACTACGTCACCAGTTAACCGTCACACTCTCCGGAGAGTCCTGGTTGATGGCGCGTTCGGAGAGAGAAGTCTGCTTTGTTTGGGCTTTTCTGTTTTGTTTCCTTTCCTTTCAAATCAAACCCGGTTTCCTTCCCGCCTCGTGCCTCTCCAGGATTTTGGGGAGGGTTGTTCCCTCATCTCTTTATTTTTTTTCTTTCCGTTTTAAAACAAAATAATAATGTTTTGTTTTGTTGTTTTTTTTTTTCCTTTTAATTCTTTTTTTTTTTTTAATTTAATTTTGGAAAGTCCTTCCTGTCCCTCGCTGGGAAAAGACGAGGGAGAATTACATGGAAGAAATCGATGGGGATTTCAGTCGGGCGTCTGGTTCTGTGCGTCACGCTCCTACTTGCTACTCTCTGGCTTCGGAAAACTTCAGAAGGGACAATTGCACCTTCTCCGTTTCAATTTCTCTGAGTTCATTTTTTTGGTTTGGTTCAGTTTTCCCCCTTCCCCACCCCTCTCTTCCCCTTTTTAAAAAGAAAAAAAAAAAAATCTCTCATTGATTCAGTATGAAATGATACGTGTAGATTTTGGGTTTGTTACTTTTTTTTTTAAAGGCTGATTTTTTTGTGTTAAAAGGCCACTTCTCATGCATATTGGCATTTTTTTTTCCTTCTTTCAGAGATTTGTAAATACACCATGGCAGGAAATTTAATGCACAAAAAAAAAGGGAAAAGAAACTTTAAAAAAAAAAAAAAACGAATAAATAAAAAAAAAATCTGTTCTAGTTTTCAGGAGGGGAAGCGTTGCCGAAATGCACCCCCCCGACGTATCGCTGATGCAACTTCCTGTAACAAGCACTTTGTATAAAAAAAAAGTGGACTTCCTGCTATAAGGCACAGGTATTTATTCTGTAACCAATTTTAGAACACACACAGAAAAAAAAAAAAAAAAAAAAAAAGAAAAAAAAATATTCAAATAAATGTGATCACTTAGTGCAAACGCCTCGCTCTGCTGCGGCTCTTCCCCGGGAACGGGAGCTCTGGCAGGAGGCTGCCGCCCGCTTCCCCCAGCAGCCTGGAGGGCACGGATGGCCCCGGGCTCCTTCGGGGGGAGCAGTTTGGGGACGGGGCGGACGAGGGGGGACGTGCGTGTCGTGGCTCTGAGCTGGTGACCTCCTCTGCTCTCGGTTGTGGCTTGTTTCGGGCCGAGACCCTCTGCTAAGGAACCCCGAAGGCAGCGTGGGGGCACGCGGCCCCGTCCGGGACGCGGAGGCGGTGATTTGCGCTGCGGGCTCGGCGACGCCAGGCTCCTTCCTGCCCAAACCTTTCCACCGAGCTCGGCAGAGGCCCCGGGCTTGGCCGGCTCTGGGGGACGTGTGGGAGGCCGGCCGGGGCCGCCAGCAGCATCTGCGGTTTCGGCTTCCTCGCTTGGGTTGACCTGGAGAATTGGGGGCCCCAGCCCGGACCCCAAAAAGCCCCGGGGTGGCTGCCAGCAGTGCTGGTGCCGCGTCCCAGCCCACACCGGGGTTGGTGTCCCCTGGGGGATGCCGGAGAGGTGACTCCATGGGCTCCCTCCCAGCCCGCGAGGATGTGAGTCAGGCGTGGGGCCGGCCGGGCCGCATCCTGCCCACGGCCTCCAGAACAATCCCCATTGTGGCGGGACGGGGATGGGGACGGCGGCTTCGTGCCCGAACCCAGCGCGGGCAGCAACGCGGCCCCGGCCCCTGAAGCCTTGTCCCCACTGGCAGCGCCCCAGGCTGGGGCGGGGAAGGGCGAGGAGGAAGCCTTCAGCCAGGGCCACAGGGGGAGAGCTCCTTATCTGGGGAAAAGAGCAGCTCTGGGGAGCCATTAGGGATCTTTCTGTCATTTTCTTCAGGTTTGGGCTCATTTGTTTTTGTTTTTGTTTTTTTGGTTGCCAAATATCCTCCTTTTTACTCTGGTTTGGATCCCCTCCATGCTGCTTCCCCCTCACGGCTCAGTGCTGAACGGGGAGGCAGGCACAGAAAGCCAAAAACGGAGGAGGAACAGGGCTGAGAGAGACGAGAGAGCCCTGGCTCTCCTGGTAAGGGCACAGCTCCCCGTACCCTGTGGTACCGAGCCCATTTCCACCAGACGTGTCCCCACCTTGCCCTGCGCCTCGTCATGGGGAGCACCCCGCAAACGAGGGTGCCCCTTGTGGAGCCCCGGCGCTTGTCCCCTGGCCCCGAGGGGGACACGAGCACCCAGTCCCACAGCATCGCACCGGTGGCAGGCAGGGACACGATGGCCTCGCTGGGCTGGGCTAAGGACTTGGAGGGCTGTCGGGAGGGGAAGCCCGAAGCTTTTTGGGGTTTTGTTGATGGATGGCTCGGTCCGAGGGGGAGAGCAGGGGAGGAGGAGGAGGGGGCGAGCGGGGGCCCATCAATAAACAGCTCGAGTTGTGAATGGAAGGAGACGGATTAGGAGCCGGGTGAAAACATGTCACACGGCAGAAAGAAAAATGAGCAGCTGGGCCAGACCAAATTGGTGTCTGATGAAGGACATGGGGCCTGGTGGAAAAAGGATCTCGGGGCCCGGCGGTGCGGGTGGGGGCAGGCTGATGGGGAACAGCTGGGGCCGGACACGCACATCTGGCGGCGCGGGGCGAGCGGCGCCGATAACCATCGATAACCATCGCACCCCGGCCACCGCAGTCTGGTGTTTGGGCTGCTCGTCCCCTGCACCGGCACATCACGGGGTGGATGCTTCATTTCCAGCGTGATCCCAGAGAGGGGGTGGCAGGCCTGGGCAGCCAAAGGCTGGGGTCCTGGTCCTTCGGCATTTTAGGGACTTACCCGGCAGGGCTGGGGCTCCACTGAGCCAAAGGGTCCCCAGGTGGAGGAGCCGCTGCCTTTTCCACCATTTGCATACACGTAAATAAGCAATCAGCATAATGAGGGAGAATGCAAACCAGGCTTCCACTTTGCCACCAGGTCCTATTTTTAACCCTGCAGAAGGATTTCAGCGCGACCCCGCGGTCCCTGCTCCGGCACCTGCACCACCCCCCCGGGGTGGGGACCTCAGACCCCAGATATCCACCAGCTCCACTGCCATTAAACTGGAAAACCTCCCAGAATTGCAGAAAGACACCACGGCATCACACGCCGGTCCATGGGAGCCTTTTTGGGCTGACAGCCCCCCCGGGGTCCCTCTTGGAGCCGGGGCGCGTGCCCCAGGATCCCCCCTCCCCGGGAACGCAGCCCCATGCTTAAACATGAGGAGTATATTTAGCTGCCGTCAATTTAAGTTTGCACATCAACCTTATAAATATGAAAGCCCATCTCGGAGAGATGTTTAAGATACCTCATCAGCCCTTGGAAAACATGCAGGAATATTAATTAGCCAGATTTGGGTATTATCTCGTAATGAATAAATGAAGAGACTCGCTGCATAAGATGAGGCACCGTCGGCTCGTCGTCGGCTTTTTTTAAGGAAAGTGAATTTCTGAGGTCGCTCTTTCCCCTCACACCACAGAGGGGTTGTGGTGGGGCCGGGGCCAAGCAGAGGGGGCTCTGTGGGGGGGGTCCCTGTGTGGTGGCCCCTGTGGTGCTCCTGGCTGCTCCTCAAGCCATGTGAGGGCCCCGTGCTGCTTTTGGTGCTGGCCTTGGAGCCCCATTTTGGGGCAGGTCCCAATGGATGATGTTTTACACCCCCAAATTTGGCCCCCGCTGCCCATGTCACATCTGGTGATGGAGGGACAGGGACAGGCTCGGAGCCCAGCCCCAGTTGCAGTCACCCCACGGCCTCCCGGTGCCCAGGACGGAGCCGTACAGCGCGGCCTTCTGTCCCTGAAAACTTATTTCTGGCTCCCCCCGTCCTCCCCTCTCCTCTCCCCCTCGGCTGCTTCGTCCCCTCCATCCAGGCCAGGACATGAACTTCCCGGTTGCTGTAGAAACGGGGATGAAGGACACACTTCAAACGGAAAAGCCAAACAAAAAATGGCTTTGTGCGCTCCTGGCCCGCTCCTCCGTGCCGGGACGAGGCCGCTTCGGGGCCCTTCTCCAGGGGGTTGGCTGGGGGGGCTGGGGGGTGGCTCCTGCCGGCCCCCAAACCCCACAGTGAGCAGCGAGCCGAGGCAGGGAACCCCCAGGGAAGGGGACGGGAAGGTCCCCATCACCCAAGGGCTGCTCAGGGCATCGCAGGGGATGCGCAGCCTCCAGCTGGGGCACCCACGTCCCCCCCAGGAGTGTCCCCACAGGGAAATCACCTTATTTTGCGAGATTTTGGGGGATGTCCCAGAGGTTGCAGGGGACGGGGACGCCAGCATGGAGGGTCGGTGGGCATGGGGAAGGGACAGGGAGGGAGGCACCGGCCGCCCCGGGGAGCGTCCCCGGAGCCGTCCCTCGGGCCCGCAGCCGTCGCGTGGCGGCTGCCGGGCGGCGCGTGGGTGCGGGGCGCTGCCGGCTGCCGGAGCTGCCATTGTTTGCCTTCAATCAAGATGTTTCAGGCGGAATCAAAAGCACCAACTGGGGAAATCATCATCACAAAAAATCTTGCGCCTGCAAAATAGGTCAAGTAAGACTCCAAAGAGAGAGAGCGTCTGATCTGCATTGCAAGGAAGAATAGCAACAGCTGTGATCTCCAGTATATATGGATGGGCTGGGGGGGGGATAAATATATATATCCATGCATATGTATAACCGCTTACAGCTGTTGGGCCGTATGTTCATTAGGGCCAACTGTTTTGGAGGCAGAGGGATCAGCGCTAATCGGGAAAGGGAGTTTATCATCACATTCAGAGGCAAAAGTGTCAGGAGCAACTGCGGCCCCCCTTCCCCCCCCCGCCCGCACCAGCTGTGCCGCGCTCAATGCGCCTGATTCAGCAGCTCTGCGGGCCCGAGGACGGGGCGATCCGTGCACGAGCGACCCAGCCTGCCCTCCCCGGGGACCGAAACAGCCCCTGCCCCTCGCAGGGTGCCCCTCGGGGACACAAACACCTCCGTCCCCTGGTGCCTCAGTTTCCCCAGGCCAAGAGCTGGCTGTCCCGGCCCCCATGGCCTGGGCCCCCCTTGGACATCCTGGCCCAGCGCTGGCCTCACAGGTGCCGGCTATAAAAACGGGCTCGAAACACGCGTAAATCCTCGTGTCTGGCACAGGGGGGAAGTAGCCGGGCTGGGACAGCTGGCTCGGCCACCCCAAGCTGCCCGGCCCCACAGCGCAGCGGCCGAAGCAGGGGTCGGGGCCCAGCTGTCACACATGGGGGTCCCCCAGCTGCAGGCCCCACATTCGTCCCCCTCAGCACCCCGAGGAGGCAGGGGCTCGGCTCCGACGGTAGCACGAAATAAAGGTTGTGAGCCAAGCAGCAAGGACAACTTGTATTTAAAAATACCTCTCATCCGGATGATTTATCTGCAGGGCGTTCCTGCCAGCTCCTAACGTAGATCAGGCTCGGGGCCTAACCTACCTGACAGCTTCCCTTCCTGTTAGGATTATTTATTCGGGGCTGCACGTCGCTGTCCCGTGGTGCGGTCACGGCACGGCACGGACGAGCTCTCCTTCCAGCCCGTCCTCCTCGGACGGGGATTGTCTTTTATTTTATTATGTCCCCCATTCAGAAGGATAGGGATACTCCTCTCGTTCAACCAGCTAAATGGGAACGGCGTGGGGAGGCACACATGCACACACTTGTGCCAGTCCCACCA
This sequence comes from Oxyura jamaicensis, assembly GCF_011077185.1. Classification (NCBI taxonomy): domain Eukaryota; kingdom Metazoa; phylum Chordata; class Aves; order Anseriformes; family Anatidae; genus Oxyura; species Oxyura jamaicensis. The sequence continues at coordinate 29,830 of NW_023304032.1, read as the reverse complement.
AGCCGTCCCCCAGCCCAGCTGCAGATTTACGGGAGTTTTGCTTCCAGTCACCACTGGAAAGGGAAATAAGTGAGCAGATTGCAATAAAAAATACAACAAGCCCCAGTTCAGCCAACTGAGCCCGGAGCTGCAATTTAGCCAGGAGCCAATCGCGAGACTCCAGTACGAGCTTGTTTCCACTTAGACAGAATAAAATAAAATTTTAAAAAATCCCCTTAATTGAGGGTGGGTGCCCCGGGGTCCTGGCGGAGGGGACAGGAGGACGATGAAACCTCCAGCCCTGCATCCCAGAGGCCGTCTGGCCTCCACTAGCGGCGCTCCTCCGGGGTGCACGAGGCCGTAAACAACCGGCAACCCCGACCAAAGAGGAACAAAAATCTCACTGTTTGTCACTCCTTCAGGCGGTGGGTTGTTATTATTATTCCCCCCTTCCCTCCCCGCATCCAATCCACTCGGCTCCGCGTCCTTTCGGGAGCACTAAATTCATCACGTAAATGTAAAGCGGGGCTTGTGCGGGGAAGGGAGCTCCGGCTCGCTCCAGCAGACGCATGCAAGGTCACACACAGCCTCGCCATAAATTACGGCGTGTCCCACTGTAAACAGCAACAGGAGAGGGGAAACGCGGAGGCTTCGGGGGCAGGGGGCCGCGGGGGCCGATATATAACGTCGTGACAAGTCAAACAACTCTCAGGGTGTTCACTTGCCAGAGAAATATTTTTCACATCCAATCCGTTAGGCAAACAAGATGAAAAAGTATTTCCTACTTTGCTGGAAAAAAATAGCGGGAATCGGTATAAAGCATGCCTTAAAAAAAAAAAAAAAAAAAAAAAAAAAGAAAAGAAATTAAGTGTGACCATCTATAATGTTTTTTTCCAATCGCTCCGACAGCCTTCCAGGCATCCTGGCTGTGCAGGGAAGGAGCCGATGTTTTAAAGAGCTCCAACAGCCTCTCGCTTTTTGGGCTGTTCTGGCGTTGCAGGGACAGTAATGAGTCAAATTAGTTGGAAAGAAACAAAACCAGAACTCGCTTCCCCCTCAGAACTGCCTTCAACCTCAGCTACGTTGCAGCAAACAAAATTATTCTCCGCTTTTCTTTTCCCCCTTTCATTTTCCTGCCAGATCAGCAGGGAATGGCTTTCATGACACACGTTTGTTTTTTTTTTTTAACCTACAAAATGGTTTTTGAGACAAAAAGCTCGTCTCGAAGCTCCTCTTCCTCGCTTTCGTGGTAGTTTGGGACGAGTGAAAATCCAGGGGAAAAGGGCCCTGTTCCAAAACTTTCGGCTTGTCCGAGAGCTGGAAAGCGCCGCTGTGCTTCGGGAGGAGGAGGCAGAGGGAGAAGCGGAGGCGGCCGCACCGCTGGGACGAGGGGAAAGGAGCACCCCGAGACACAGCTCGTCTTTCTACTAAATTTTAATACATTTATTTTTTGACAAAGACATCTAAATCATACACCGAGTACCGACATGACCAGATATTGCAAACACCCCTTTTTGGTGAAAGTCAAAAAAGGGAACATAAAAGACAGAGCTTGTGTGGGCCCGGCCGGGGCAGGGGATGCGATGGGAAGAGACAGCGGCGACCTTTTGCTTTTGTGGCAGAGCCCGTTGGTGCCCCGTGGGGCAGGGAGCGAGGCTGCCTGGGCTGGGCTCATCCCAGCACACGTAGTAATAAAACAAGTCTCTGATTTGTTGTGTTTTCTCTGAGCTGTTCTGTTTTTGACAGGGAAATAGCCTTGAAGCGGTATTGGGGTCCGGGGAGAAGCGCAGGAGGCTTTGGTCAACCTTCTCCAAGGGCAAGGAGAAATCCTCCAGCAAACCTGACCTGGGGGAACCGGGCTTCGGGCACGAGTCCCCGCCCCATACGGGCTGCCGGAACAGGGACGTGAACCCCCATTTCCTGACGTGCCCTTGGGAAATTTTCCTTCTCCATCATCTTTCCCCTCCAGAGAACACAAGCGAGCAGGAGAGGCGTCTTTAATCCATCACAAAGGTAAAACCAGATTTAATGATGTGAAAGTGAAGCGAGACAACCTCCCCTTGGGAAGGGAATTAACCCCTGCGACAAACTCCTCAAGGCCCGGCCTGGATTCGGCTGTCACTCGGAGCCTTTAAATCAAGGCCGGGCGTCTTCCTAGCAGAGGTGCTCTAATTCAGCCGCAAGTCACCGAGCTCGCCGCGAGACTCGCTGGGTGGAATTTAATGGGCTGTGTTATGCGGGAGGTCAGGAGAGAGGAACATAATGGTCCCTTCTGGCTTTAAAAATCTATGAATCGATGCGACGCGTGGCGGGGCTCCCCCCATACCAATGAGATGCTTTGCTTCCCTCGAATCTTCCTTAAAAGAGGGCAAAGCAGACAGAGTTGGAAGGACAAAGCCTCCTCGGGCAATTAGCATAAACCCACCGGGACCCGGAGGGCTGGCAGAGGGGCAGGGGTTGCTCTCCATGGCCGCAGACATTTCGGCTGGCTGCAGCGAGCCCGGTGCTGCGGGGCGGGAGCCCCGCGTGGGGCACAGCGGGCAGCGTCCAGACAAGGAGCAGGGGGAGGGAACCTCAAATCCTTTTAAATTTTCAGCAGCTCGATGCGCACAGCGAGGTTACAATACAAAGAGCATTGATGGCCATTGCTGCGGGGTGATTTACTGAAGCCGGGGGCATTTTCACCCTCGCGGGCAGACCACATTTGTCTGCCTGGGCTGCAGGTAAAGCTCCGGCTGGCACAGAGGCGAGGAACCGCTGCGTGCAGCCACGTGCGAGCACACCGAATGAGCCAGCAAACACTCTGGGTCCTGAGTTCAGTAAGGCGATTTTTCCTTCCAAACTGGAGCAAGAGGAAATTTGCTATACAAACGTATAACGTATTTTACACGCGTTTCTAAGCATAACTGATGCGAGCCTAAAAAAATGTTTGTGTTTTGATTCCAGGAGGTTAACCATGGGCACAGGTTGGGTGTCACAGGGTGAGTTTGTCACTGCTTAGGGAAGGAGAGAGCTGGGAAGCACCCACCTGAGCTTCCTTGCAAGAGAAAAGGAGCCTCTCCTTCCCCTGGGGGATTTTGCTTTGCCCTGACGGGGCCAGAGGGCAGATGCCAGAGCATTTCACTCAGCACCTCGCATGCAGTGAGGGCAAATCCAGAGTTTGGGAGGATCTGTCACACAGCTCTGTCACTCTGCCAGCGCAAATCATGCCTTCGAGAAAGGGCTGCAATTCTTTACAGCACTTGCATCAGGCAAATGCATTAATAGGGGGGGGAAAGCGACCTTTTGTATGCACGCTAGGATGCGTTACTCCTTCTTTGGCTGACCAGCTCCGGGAACACGTGGGGCTCAGATTCTTGGGGTTCCCCGTAAGCCAACACAGTCGCTGTGTTTAAATGAACATCTTTCCCCATGACTCCTTACTCAAGCCACGCAAAGCTGGAAGTGTGTCACTTCTTTGTGTCATGAGCTATTGCCTAACAGCTCGCTTGAGCCTGCTCCCTTTCCCCCTCCCAGTCATCCTCTTGATTTCTTTTTGCAGCGAGGCTGCCTCACTCCGTATGCACGTCCTGCCTCGGCGCTGGAGACAGATGCACTCACAGGGTGCTGACTCACGGACGCAGGCAGATTAAACTGGGATTGCTACAGCAGTTGCTGTCCCAGCTGTCCCTCTGCCCCCAGCCACAGCAAAGACAGCTGAACGACACGCAGCTCAACCCCTGAACCGCCGCTGCACGCACCCTGCTGCACGGGGGGGACCCGGAATCAGCCCCGGATGATTTTAAGCTGCCGGGCCCTAACACGTAGGCGGCCAGGAGCTGCTCGGCGTGCGGTGCAGATGTTTCTGCCGTGAGCTGGAGATGTCCAGGGGAAGGGAGGAGCAAAGAGCTGGGAGCTCCAGGGGTGTCAGCCGGCTGCCTGGGTCCATGAGTCAACCCGCTGACGCGTGGTAAAGCCACATGCCGCGCTACGCACAGCTCGCCCCGCGCCGCCCGCCGCTCCGTCTGCACGGGGTGGAAGGGGTAATGCAGTCCCCAGTCGGTCTCTGGCCTTTCGCAGGCAGGCAGCAAACAAAGCTGGCAAGCAGGGCAGTGGGATTATTTTACCATCTGTGCATTAGAAACCGGCCCAGGAGTCACCAAGCTCGCTCCGTGCAGGACATGGCTGCTTTGGCGTGCTAATGACTCCTGCCCGCTGTCAGCTGGGGCTGGATTTGAATCGGGGACGAGGAGGTGGAAAAAGCGTTCGCTTTCCCATCTCGGCAACTGCATCCTTTGAGCGGAAAGGCAGTTGAGGGAAGAATGAATCCTCGTTTCAAAGAGCGCTTCCCATCTGCCGTTCCCAGGCTCGTCGCCCTCCACCAGGATGATGTGCAGCTGGCACCGGGCTGGGGCGGCCGGCAGCCCCGCGCAGCCAGCCCGCGGCGGGGCAGTCCCCCGCCTGCTCCCGGAGGGCTCAGCAGGGCCTGCCGAGGCAGGGGGGTAGGAGAATAGATTTTGCACATTTCAGAAAGGAAGCCTGGGACCTGGTATCTCATTCGAGAAAGTAATCATGGACTTAATTGCATTTTGCTGCGGAGTTGCCTTAACATCAAAGGAAAATCAACAGGGATTGTTCAACATCAAGACTAATCTCACATATGGAGCTTACTGAACACAGGAACCACGTTTTTGCTGGCTCAAGGTGAAACGCTGGGCTAAATTCTCCTTCAGCTGCGAGAAAAGCCCTAGGCACGCTCATCCTGCATTATTCCAATTGTAAAGAGCTTCAATTATACACACATAACCTTCCTCCTCCTTCTACGGCAGCGTCGCAATGCAACAGCGTCTCGTTATGATCAAACTCCTCTTTTATGGCTATAGGAATATGTGGAAGTCTTCTACCCTCATTACACAAATGACTTCTTAGCAGCTTTTTTTTTTTTTTTTTTTTAAAGAAGCTACCCCCAGCTGGTAACAGAACCGCATTTTATCTGTCGCTGAGGAAAAGCTGTGACTGACACCTGAGCGTGTCCTCAGCGACCGCAAGGCTGCGTGTATAGGGCAGGTCCTACGCATTTCAGCAGCTACAGCAACTCACCACTCCCTCTGCCTCACGCTGAATCACAGCCTTGCTCCTGCTTACAAACTTGCTTGCTAATCAGACATTTAATACTATTTATGCATAGGGAGGAAATATATCATTCCTTTATTGGGATAAAAAATGATACTAAAGAGCAGGTCAAGTTCCAAATCCAGCAGTAGATTTTAACCAATGTTGTTCCCTTTTTTCTCGCTCTTTTTTTTTTCTTTTAACAGCTGTAGCTGTGCACAGATGGAAAAACATTTGGTCAGAAAGCAGCAAATTAGTGTTTTCGGGCTAGAATTCTGCTCCCACCGCTCCTCCATTTCCATGCAGCTCAGACCGCTTTATTTCTTCTTAGCATTGACATTTTTGCACACCCAATTCATGCCGTCCTTTAGACAGAGAAAGGCAGTGTTAGTCGAGCGAAGGGAAAAGGAATCCCCCAGTCCCACCCGACTCCGTGCCGCAGGCGCCGCGCTCTGCCTCCTCAGCTACCCCACGCCTGCCCTCTGCGCCCCAGAAACACCGCGGCTAACAGACAAGCGCTTCGTTACTCGGTGGGTGTTGCACAGAGGGGTCATTAAATCCTTCTCCTGCCCATAAAATCATCCCCATCTCATCATGTCACTGTGTCCCCTCAAGGAAGGATCGCTTTGTGGTTAAGGTATGTCAGCAGCAGACTGAGGCTCGATTCCAGGTTCGGATGATTTGTGTAACCTTGGGCATGTCACCTTATCTTGGAGAGCGGGCACTCCGGGCTGTTCGCTACACAGCCAGCTCTAACATGGCTCGGGTTCTTTGCTCAGCTGCAAGCTTCCTGCGTGTCCCTGGTAAAATCACATCCTCTCAGATGGACAAAAGCCACTGAAATAACTGGACGTGGGCTCTGCTCCCCGAGCTGCGGGGCCCTCAGGGAAAACAGGTGCTGGGGGAGCCCACCGGGTTTCAGTGAGAATAGAGGTGGTCAAGTTTGGGGATGGTAGTACACCCGTTAGGGTGCTGCTGTAAAAACGTGTGCAGCGTCTCTGACCACTGCAAGCGGTGGGGTGGCCCTTCTGCAGTGAAGAACTGAGCGTGAGTTTTTGCTGAGGTCCCACAATGGGATGCGCTATTGAAGGGCAAAGCGACATTTTATCTGCTCCTGTGAGACCAGCAGAAGGGGGAGGCAAGGTGCACGGTCTCCTCGTGTTTGTGTCCTGTCAAATCTACCGCCTCCACCCTGTCTACAAGGTGTCTCTGCTGGCAGGGAGGCTTTTGTGGATGGGAGGGGAGCTGCACATCTTTGTGCTTGCAAATTGGGCTAAAGTCACCTTTCAGTTCGGAGGGATTTCACTGTGTTATGTTCAGTGGTCAGTTCTGGATCATTTTGGGCGAGCCAAGCCCTACCACCGTGCCTCCACATTGCCTCCCCCAGCCACAAAGGTGGTGGCCACGTCAGAGGGGAGCTGAAGAGTAAAAAGAGAGAGAGGGAGTCCCCAGGGCTTAATCAGAAGCAGGTTCTCACTTGCAAATACCAATTTGCCTTGATTGTTGTGCTGTGTGACACTTCTTATCTGAAGGGGAGCAGCAACTTTTGAAATTGGCCCTCGCTGCTGCGTTAAATAAAGAATCGGTGAGCCCAGTTTGTGCTGGGGTGCACAGGAGGCCCAGCACTAATAACACTTCTAACTCTAACCTTGGGGAGGGCTGATGTCTCCAGTTTCATTTATTTATCTCCGCAGCAGAGATCGGTGTAAAACAAATTGTCTGAAATCCTCAGAGCAAATGGGAAAAGAAGAGAGGTAGATTCATTTTAAGGCCCAGTAGCTTTGTGTCTTCCCCTTTCAATAACACTGATAACCTAGGTGTAAAACATGTAATGCCTTAAGCAATCAATAGCGCGGTTTAAAGCTTATCACGTTAGAGGGAGAGGGAGCGAGCGATTCCCAGCATGTGGAATGCCAGGGCTTCACAATGGGGCTAGGAGGAGAGGTGTCAAGCCTTTGGCTTGATTGTGTGCTTTAGAAATCTGCATGATTGCCTGCAAAGAGTAAAAATAAATAAATAACGAAAAATGCTCCCACAATGATTTCAGCTTCCCCTGCCTCGGAAGCAATAATCACATTTGCACACATCATGGCATACAAGGCAAGCAGAGCTCCTCATTCATTTTGAATGTAGGTTTATTTGCTGAACCAGAACAGCTGAGACAGCTTAAAGTAATAAATATCAGCTGACACCCTCTGCTATTCAGCACAGTAATCCCAGAAACAATACATCACTGCAAAACAACAAACATGCATCCTATCTTCTACCTAATCTGACCACAACCTGAATTCACAGTGATTAAAACTCTGCCTGCTGCCATTGGGGAGCCTGAGAAGGGGAAAGGCAGACCGTTTTAGCACCGGTGCGGTGAGGGTCATAAAGCAGAGTTTATGATGGGATTTACCATGGCTGGGAGCCTGGCTGCATCAAGCATGTAACGAGGGCAAAAGAATGACATAGCAAAACGCAAGAGGAAAGGTGAACTCCAAACGGGCTTGAAATACGTAAGTAGGTCACCGAACTTTTAAAGCAGGAATCGATTTTTAAAACTCTCTTCTGACATGAGTTAATTGGCAGGAAAAATTGCATCTAATTGTAAATATCTCCCTGCCTGACAGTGGTAAAGAGAAAATGAATGTGTCCAGCTCTAAGCGTGATGTATCAGAGAGGTATGCGTGAGACGCTTTGCTCATCTCCGGCCACGCTGCAGCCACCTCTGTGGCTTCTGGTGCACCTTTGTTAGGGTGCACGTCTTCTGCAGCGTCCCCAAATGCTTTGGAGAACAGCGAATGCAGTGGAAGGCAAAAGAAACCAAAAGGTACGTTTGCAATTTTTCTACCTAAGGTGTGAAGCTGGACAGGGGGTTGGTAAGGCAAAGAAATGCAGAGAAGCTGCTGCAAACACAAAGAGCTGCTGTGGGGAAAGCACACGGGAAGGAGGAAACGATGCTTGAAAGAGTCAAGCCCGTGAGGAGTCAACTGCTGTCATCCTTTGTCCCTACACATTCTGTCCCTATATCTGCATGCTTAAAAGATGGCTCTGTGCAGAAAGTACAATCCCTACAGTAACATTTAGATCTTGATAGATGTCCTTGGGCTGCTTTGTTGAGACACAGAAACGTTGGCAGGTATTCTGAGGATGGAGACGGATACAACATTAGTATTCCAGCCTCAAGTCAACCATGGGAAAACTTAGCCAGGGAAAGATTTCAGATCTTTCAGCTTCAGCTCTCTTAGCTCCTTAACAAGCAGCTAGTAAACTTTACCAAAGCAAAGAGAGCGAACTCCAGGGAAGGAGATAATGCTCCTTGCAGAGAAATGCTGCCTGGCACAACCCCGCCTTGCTGCAGTCACATCTGCTGTTGCGCCAGGGGAGTTGTACTGTGCACCCTTTGGGAGAGAGCTGGTAGAGCCTCCCCCAGGAGAAATACGAAGTCCTGCTTGAGATTAGCCCGCTGCTTGCTTATTCTCTGCATTATCAGCTTTGCAGCTGGGGGAGTGAAGTAATCTGACTTCAAACACCGGGAACAAGTCCCTTCCACTCCAGAAAAAGCCTCCCGATTCCTGCTCCCCTGTAAGCCAGGGATCAGGCAAGGCCACAAACTTGTGACCCCTAATGTGACCTTAAGGACAGCAAAGCTTAATCCTTTCATGTAATCCTCTGTCTGCCATAATAAATTGGGTCAGGCGAGTGCAAAATTCTCCATCTCTAGCATTTTTGGTGTATGTTATTTTAACTGTCACTTTCTTCTCTCTCTGCACAGCTAGGACTGTGCCTTCATTATCTGTCATTTCTTTGTACCTCCAGTCATCGCACAGGCAGGCTTTTACAGGCTCCCACAAGTACATCATCCATTGTTTTTTTTTGCCTGGGTGCAAGCTTTTCTTTTGTCCTCTGAGACCTTGTATCCCTGATGCAGCTTTGTAGACTCTCTTCTTACCCTGCTTAAAAATCACAAGACTTTGCCCTGTAATCTGGAAATATTGCTGCTTTTCCTCATCATCAACTGGCTCTGCCTGCCCCAGGAGAGCTGCAGTCGTCAAAATTGGTTTTAAATCACATTTACAAGTAGCCCCAGAACCTTGTTAAGACGTGGAGGAACTCTGGCTAGCCTGCTGTGGCTAAGACATCTTTAAGACAAAACCTAGCTCAGAGGATGCAACCCAGATGATTGTTGGGAGCCCTGTGCTCGATCTTGCCCTTGTGGAAGTGCTGAATGGCAGCCCCAGCACAACACAGGGCTCGGGCTCCCTTCTCATCTAGGTTGAAACAGCCAGGGAGGAGAAAGTGGCTCAGCCTTTCCCACAGTCCTTTGGGCCAGAGCAGCTCTGGCATAAATTAGAGAAGTTTAGTGGCTACTCTCATTTCCACTGGCTTTTAATGGTCTCCAGGGTGCCATTATGCTTGGGAGACTCTGGACACAATATGCTGCAGCATCGTTCTGGAGGATGATTCCTCAGGGCACGCGGAGCTCCTGCTGCCTTGATCGGAGACTTGCTTCAAACGAGAAACGAGCTGCAGAGCACGGAGCGGTCCAAAGGCTTGACTCATGTTTAATACACGCCCTGGCCCCTAAGTAGCACCTCCAGCAAGAGGGCAGGCAGCAAAGCAGAGGAGTCCTTTCTGCTTTCACCCCACCCCAGCTGGCTGGGGTGGAACGTGCAGAGCTTTTGCACGCCAAGGACTACAACCGGAGATCTGGTCGGAGAGCACAACCCCCAGAGAGCCTACGTGGCAGCGGAGAGCTGCTGTGAGGCAAGAGCTCTCTTGCTTTTCTCTGCTAGCATCAGCGATTGCCTCCCTCGTTTGTTTGCAAGGGTCTCGGTGTAAGTAGAAATGGGATGCTGCTCCAGAGGCACAGTCCAAGGGGCTGTGGCAGGGAGAAAAGGCTTTCCTGCTCTCCTGACAAGGTCTGAAGGTCAAAATCAGACCCAAGCAGACGGTTTGCTTGAAATAGCCCCTAAGCATGAGGGATGCTGCTCCTCTCTCAATGGCCCTACGAAGTCTGATTAAGAAGCAAAGTGCTGCCCATGGTTTCAGTTAGGAGGTAATGAAGTCTTCAGCTGGCATAGTGGGGGATACCAGCTGGCTTCTAGAGGGGAAAGCTCTACGCAGAATTTCCAGTTAACCCAGTCACCTCTCTCCTGAGCCTGCCCAGGACGTTACTGGGCCCCTTTCCCCTAGTCCCCAATGGCTTGTTTTAAAAGAGAAGATGACAATATGGATTCCCTCCTTAATTAAGAGTTTTATTAAATAACCTATTTCAAATAATAGTTAAATTCTCTAAATTTATATCATTCTATTAACCATAATCTAATCTCATTAACCTTGAAATCCCCAGTCTTAACTACCCAATTCTATACACCATGGTGCTAGCAGCTAAACTAATTAAATGACCTTCAAACTATTTCTCCTTCATCTGTTGGTGTTATTTATCTTTCCTCATCACTCTTCCTTCGAGCTATCACAAAAATCTTCCTCTATGAACTCTATCCATGCATGTGCTCGGTACTAGATGTGCCACCACTCTCACTTGCAAAATCCTTCAGTGATGTCTCCGATTTTACTCTAGCTCATGTATTCCATCGGCAGCGATGGTTAGCGTGCTTGCTGCTCGGCTTTCATTCTGAATACCTGAGGCTTCCCCATCTTCATTTACTTTTCTGTCACTCATTGTCATTTCCCAAAGAAGTCCTTAAAGCAGTGACCTGAGATTTAACTGCACACAGAGAGCTCCCTTTCTGAGCCACTGGTAGAGGTATCATGTGCCACGATCCTCAAAACCTTCTTTCTTAATCTCACTCTTTAAACAATTTTTAATTTGATTGCCCTAAATTTTGAGTATGTTAACCTCTCCTGAGAGTTCAAGGGATGAAGATGTTGTTTCTTCCTGGGCTAATCCAGTTGCACCCAAAATCCTTTAGTTTAAAAGCCATCCCACAGAACATTTTGTTCAATGAGTCTGCAAGCAAAGGGGGAGCTTGGCATCCTCGCTGCCTGATCTGACAGGGCTGGAGTTACAGCAGAAGAGAGATTTAAGGGCTTTTTCTTCTATAAGCTGCAGAGAGTTTGTAACTTACCTGACCTTTCTGCAACAATCATTTATGGAATAAGCTGCAGTATTTAGGGCAGGGAGACTGGGGACTACAAAACAGGATGTGATCTGGCCTGCATCTAAATTAATTTGTCTAGATAAGCATGATAAACAAAGTATATATGGCTGCAAATACTTTTATTTAGCTCTTGTCTTCTGTTTTCTGGAAGTAAGAACAGAAATTGATGTAATTTTTCTTGTTGAGGATATCGGGCTGTGTATTTTACTCAACTAAGTGTGTAGGGATACACTGTACTTCAAGGACAGGGCAGAGAAAGAAGGACCCAACAACAAATAAGCGGGTAGGGCACTTCCGAGAGCCCATAGATCAGTTGGGGAAGGAGGCTTTTGTCAAAGCTCATCATCAGGAAGTGCTGTTATCTATCATTTAGTTCTTCCACGTCCCTGAATTTCATCCACCATTTTACTGCCTCTTCACAGCTGGGGAGCTGGCTTGGGCTTACATAACGTAGGGGAGGGTCTGGAGGAAGGAAGGAGGTAACCTGCGCTTGTCTGCAACCCTTTGAACTACAACCTCACTTTCTTGATCTTGACCACATTTCTTTGGACTTGAACATACGCTGCCACTGAGGAATGTGTTTCCCTCGAAGACCACCCCTTCCAAATAAAGATCACAGAGCTGGAGCTTTTCACAAGGTTGGTTACAACAATTTGTATCTTAGCTAACTAAATAGAGGCTCTTTGAAGGACACCGTCTGCTGTGATTAGGTCTAAATGTTAGGTTAAGAATTTCAAAGCAGAACTGCTGCAGTGGGTCAGGCCAGGGGTTCCTCCAGGCCGGAATGGCCTTTTGGGATGCCAAGGCAAAGGACATGCAGGAACAGGATCTCGCTTGCTCTGTTCTCCCCTCCCAGTCCATGGCCCAAGCTGTTTCTCATTAAAAAGCTATCTCCAGATCTTGGTGAACAGCAGTTATCTGAAGATGATTCTCAGATAACTTCTTCTTTAGAAATTGCTTAGTATTTTTCTGAACCTACTGATAGCTTTGGTCTCCTCAGCGTTCTGTGCCAATGAGATCCATAACTAATTATGCAGCGAGCAAAGAAGCAGTTTTTATTCCTTTTAAAAGGCGGTCTGATTATTTCAGTAAGAAATAATCAGCCCTTCCTCTAGCAATGTGAGAAATAGCATATGGTCTATCTGCCATTTTTAAGCCTTATTTTACAAATTCTGAAGACATTCCCACTCTGTCCTCTCCCTTCCAAGCTGCAAGTCCTAACCCCTTTATTCTCTCTGTTTACAGGTGCCACTCTGTACCGCTGATCGTTCTCAAAAGAAGATCTTCAAATCTCTCATACTTCTGAGCAGGTATGTGGACAATCCTTCCTGGTGAGGGTAGTTAAGCATTGGGTGAGGTTTCATAGAGAGTCTGGGGAATCTCCCAGCTTGGAGATCTTTATGACCTGGTTGGACAAGGCCTTCAGCATCCTCCTCTACACTTGTAGGTATCCCTCCTTGAAGGAGGAGGGTGGTTTGAAGATGTCCTAAAGACCCTTTAACCTAACTTCTTCTTTGATTCTGATTCTACTACTACAGAAGTCTTTTTACATGGGAACAGAGGCAGAAAGGAATGTCACGTTCAAGGCTGGGAGCCACTGTGCTTTTATTCTGCTACATAAGAGATGTTTTCTGGAAAGTTTCTTATTTGGTTTCTGGTAATTCCCTAGCATTTGATTTTCCTTTTTGGCCTTTGACGAGCACTAAGCTGCTGTTCCCAATGATCTGCTCTCTGAGTAATGGCAGCTAATTTTGAGTCCATCGCTGTAAGCGTATAGTTAGGGTTGTTGTTCCTCTTGTGCATCATTTTGCACTTGTCAACGCTGAATTTCATCTGCCATTTTACTGCCCACTCAGTGTTGTGGGCTTCTTCTGTGACTTTTCATACTCAGCTTGAGATCTGACTATCTTGAATATCTCTGTAGCATCTGCAAATAAGGTTTTACTGAATTTGCAATGAAGATAAATATCTTCACGATTCTGTTTCTTTAAGTATCGGTAAAGGGAGTAATCCTGCCTGCTCGGATTGGGAGCACTGCAAATATTTCATTAATTCAGGAAAGCCTAAGAGTGAAATAAACAAACCTAGGTCCCATTTACATTACAAAGAGCTACTATGCTGCAGAAATTGGCTACAGCACAGCAGCACAAGGCTCAGCTATTACAGTGTGGCACAGGAACACAGCTCAGCCCCAGTGCAGGTTTTTGCTGCCCCACACGCTGCCATTAGACAGAAGTGGTCTTTGCCCCATGTGCAGCTCTTGTGTTTCTCTGGACCAGAAAAATTGATCGCTTTCTCTCTGGCGCCTGGGTTGAGCAAAACGCCAAATGACATTAGTAGTGAAGGTAAATCAGATTTCTAAAGTGCACACTTGTAACAGTCAAAGGGGTTAATAGTAAAAGGCGATTTGTTTTGTGAAAATGATTAACCTGACAGCAGTCTCTTTAAAATAAATCAATGTCTTTGTTTGGCCCGGCTAAGGGGTCCAGGGTGGGGAGGTGCTGGCTCCCCTTTCCTAGGGATGGAGAGATCCCAAGGGCCTGTAGCTCCCCCTCCCCTTTGCACAGGCCATGAGATATGCGCCCCCCATGCTGTGCGCAGCGCGGGGTTTGGCTGCGCTGACCCTCTTTTGCGACGCAGCCGGTCCAGCCCCACCCTGCAGATCATCAGACAAGGAGCTCTCTCTCTCGCAGATGGCCTGCTGGCACAGCAAGCCTTCTCCAGAGCCTCACCTGTACTCCCTCTCCAGAAAGAGCCGAACAAGACTGGATCTGCCAGACTCTGTCACGGATTGTGTGTAGGTTCAGTCCCTCGGCAATCTCTGAAGCAGGGGCAGCCGTCAGCAAATCCTGCTTGTTAGCGAATATGAGCACGGGGACTCCACTAAGCTTTTCTTCATCCAAAAGCTCAGCCAGCTCCTATATCATTTACAAGGGAGTAGGGTGGGGGGAAGACAGAGAGAGGGAAGGGAAGAAAACCTTCAACCACCAGTGGTTGTCTCTAATTAGAAATATATTTAGGGCAAATGCTGGAAGATTTGTTCCAGTGAAACTTGGATCTTATTATAAGAGAGCAAAAATGTATACAATCATCTGTGCCCAAGGTTCAAAAGCTATTTCTTCCAATTACAGGTTACAAAAATCTTCATCTTAGTCTGAAATTAGCAGTTGCCTTAAAGGCTACAACTCTGTGTTTTACCAGTCTCTGCTCCTCAGAGACCAAAACTGATGAAACAGCAAAAAAACATGTAAATTGGCAGTACGAGGAATTTGTTTTAAGTTACTGCCTGACTGGCATTTGTACCTGAGCAGCCGCTGACACAAGCCCTGATATCTTCGCTAATAATGAGTTTCGGGGTTTTGTTCCAAGTACTATAAGCAGCAATTTGAGTGGCAGAGGACTTTTTCTTTTTCCTTTTTTTTTTCCCTCCCAGAAATGGAAATCCCACAAGAAAGTGGCAATGCTTTGAAAGCACTGGCTAGCTGAAGACAAGCTAGATCAGCTTTATTCGCTGGATTTTGGCTCCATATGTGCAGCACACGTTGGGTGGCATCCTGAGAAATGGGTTTGTTCATTTAAAAGTGGGTGACTTAGAGAGTCTTTTAATAGCTCAAATCTGAATCTGCAGTAGATCAACGATGGCTGGAATACTTCATGTCTAGAGTTGTGCAACAGCCTCATGTGAAACGAGTACAGTCTCAAGTCACTTCGCCATGTGAGCATATGGCAAGCCCAGCAGAACTTGAACCTGTAGGGACTGCTGGCGTTGCAGACAGATGAGTAGATGAGATTTCTGTGGGCTCCTTATTTAGCTGGCAGGGTCTCACTTTCAGATACTGTCCTCACATCTTTCATCCCCTGACTAGAAACTTTTGAATTAAATGAGTGCAGCCAGGGAGATGCTAAACTGCAGTGGTAATCTGACTCCATCCCCCCAAAAGCAATGTTTGGTTTGGAAAACAGGACAAGAGAATGGAGTTATAAACAGAGTTGGCTGGGAATTTTTCAACAAAATAGGTCTTTCATCTGACACGTCTGATTTATTGAAACCAAATTGTTTGTGGAAATGTGAGGGGTCCAGGCTGAACCCGCCTGACTCAGGCAAGTGCTCTAAGCTTCTGCTTCCTCTCTTTTGCCTAATGAATATTTAATTGCTGATATAAAATGAAACAGCACCAACAGGAGAGAGAGTCCTCCCAACCCTAGAGTAACCAACAGTCCTGCTGTTAGGGTGTGCCCTTGAGAATTGAGAGACAAAAGATCAAGTGGCTCCTTCAAATCGGGCAGAACAGAGGGCTTTAACCTAAATCTCTCATTTCTGACTTTCCCGTTTCAAGGGGGTGAATCTGTTGCAAGCTATTTCAGGATGCTGTCACTTTCTAAATTTTACAAAAGTCCTATTTTTATTCCATCCTAAAACACAAAATGTTACAAAACATCAAAACTTTGTAAAACGGAAATCGTATTTTCTAGCCAGTCCTACTTACAAAGTTCCTGTTTTCTTTTTTTTTTCAATTACATCCAAAAGACAATCAAGTCAATATGATTTCCATTTCAACTTTGTAAATAAGAAAATAAGATTCCTCAGGGTCTTGGTTTGGCAAGGTTTAAAGGACTTAGAGAAGTTTTTGCTTTCAGTATTGGGCTCCCTTTGCTATTATTGTATAATTTTAATGAAAACTGTTCTATTTAAACAGAATTAGGCTACCTATGTTCCTTGTTTCCCATCTACCAAAATAATCTGCATTGATGTTGAAAGGCAAGTCTCTCTTGAAATGCAAATTTCCCTCATAAACAACAAAATCATCCTCCTAACTTTTGTGAGCAAGGGGCACTCAGAAGCACTCCGTTACTTCAAAGGAAGCTGGGCATAAGAAACTCACCTGACCCGTTTCTTCAAACCTCTTCCTATCTGCACTGTCAATGACATAGATCTGAAAAAGAAAGGAGGGGAAACGTTACTTCTCCCAGCCAGTATTCTTCCACACTAGCGTGTGTTTAAATGACTCGAGCCTAATAATTATGCCTTGGGGCATAAAGCTGCTTGGTATTATTTATATAGCAAATGTTGACAAAACTTGGTGACAGGAAGGAGAGGAACCACCTTTCTAAAAGCCAGAGGGAGTGAACAGCCATGTGGTTGGGATCAGAAAGGAGCTGGCGGCAGTACTGGGAATGCTCTTACTGCCTCCGTGGTAGCTATTACCTGCAGAGAACAGGAGACTTCCTGGCATCTTTAGTAATGACCAGCTTACAGGCTGAAGCTGAGCACAGGATGGCGAGATGTGGGGAGCCAGACGAGCCATCACCCTAGTAAACATGGTGACCAAGCACTGCACTGCCGTGAACAGGCCGTGCTGCCCTCTAGCAGGACACATCGCTTCCTCATAAGCCATCAGGGCACATCATGGCACTCGGGACAGAGGAAGCACGAATATATTGGGGACAGTGAGTTTCTCCTGCTGCAACCTCCTGGAACAGGTGGGCATGGATGATGGCTGGATCCAGCTTGCAAGACTGTCTTCAGCTGCCAGCTTGTCCACCAGGATGGTGGAGGAGACGGAGCAGCTGGCTCACCAGGTGTGACCTCATAGCCCTGCCACCCCCTCGGAGCTGGGCACCACCTCTCACAGTCCACGAGGAGGTCCCAGCCAGACATCTGTCCCCTGGTAGGGAGAAGGGTGGTTCTCCAGGCTGAGGGCTCCCTGCCTTGGCAGGGGGGCTCTGCCGCCTCCGAGCAGCATTTCACGTGCTGATTTCCTTCTGTAAATGCGAAGGAGCTTTCCAACAGAGGCAGCTCTCAGTCTGCACGGGCTAAAAGGCTCCTTGAAGATCCTCCTAGATAAGTAATTAGTAAGTCCAGCCACCGTCCCTCCCTGCAGCAATACCATTGCGGTTCAACACGTACACATATCGAGCTACATTTAAAGAAATTGGGGAACCTCAGTACTCAGGCAAGAATCTCCTGGCACCCCTTTTTTATTAGTTGGGAAGGGTTTTGAAGGAGAAGGATGCTGGGGCAGCAGACAGGGCCAGGACTGGTGACAAACACTGAGCCTTTTGCTTCCAGTCCCTGCCATTCTCCATCAGCGCTGACTGAAGATGTTAGCATGTCATATGCATGCTCTGGTGGCTTACAGGGAGCAAGTGTCAGCCTGGGTTTGAGGGAAGAGATGAGCACAGCACCCCGCCATCAAGATAAATGGCATCCTCGCAGGCAGTCTCAGCGTATGACTCCATGCTTCCAGGATATTTTTGACCAAATAGTAGGGGGAGGGAAGATCTCTAGCAGCAATATCTACTAATCTGCAGTCACTCCCTTAATGAGCAGGGCTGGGGTTGTTTAAAACAGGACCAAACGCACATCAGGAGAATCTGCATGCCAGGCTTGAGAAGGAGGAAAACCAGCAACCTCGCAGTCCTCTGCCGATCACTTGGGGTCTGTCGTCCTCCCAAGGGCAGGCTGATGCGTGCTGACAGAGGCTGGGGGATATGCAGTGGGGCTGGACGCAGCTGTACAGGGATGTGGCAGCAGTGCACGTGCCCAGTGCCACGTGAGGGGGACAGGCCCACAGGCATGCGTGACAGCGTCCCACCGCAGTGTGATCGCAAGTACATCAGCCATACTGCGTCCTCCCTGCCCCTCCAAAGCACCCCCCTGTGCACCCCGTTCGGGGTAGGAAGCGCAAACCAAAAGAAAGGAAGAAGCTGCAGGCTGGTGGTTGTGAAAATTGACTGTCATCTTTCCTCCTTCAGGATGTCTCAGGGGAAGCTTAAAGACGCACGAATGCAATGCCCGTGTGAGTATTCTCAATGTGCTCCTTCTCGTCTGAGAGGTGGCACCTCCCCTATTACGGTGCTCCTCTAACTGGCAAGGAAGAGCCCCGAGTCCCAGCCAGCCAGGCTTTCTCTCCGTTGCTTGCAAGGGAGCTATCTTGCAAGATAAGAATTGGAGACAACAGCGCTCAGGGCGAAAGCCACAGAAGCACAGCACGGAGAAGGTAAAGTATGTGCGGAGTGCCTACTTCCAAACCAGAAAGCACTGTGCCAAATAGCTGCAGGTGCCTGTCTGAATATGCAATCAGCCAGATATCCACACCTTATTTGCCTGGGTTAAGCTTCCAAATATCACAGGTGTGTGATGCAAGACCAAGCTCTCATTCAAAGGCACCTGCATGGATTTGAATTTGCAATCACTTCCTGCTTTTTAATACCCTTCAGAGGGTCCTTTCTGCTTTGTGCAATATAGTTTAGGAGAAGACAGAAGCAGGGGGTCCTGGGAACTGTGGCGTATCTTATTTCTGTCTTCCTCCTACAGCCAGGCCCACACAAGATCTTGTTTCTGGCTGTAGTGTTTTGCAGCACGGCTCACCAGTTTGAACAGCCCTTGAGTACATTGTACTGGAGCTTGAGAAAGGAATTCTTGTAAAGCTGGGTGCCTCCTTTGAGCAATAGGCCAAAACAAAACCTGGGGTAAGTGGGCTGGGGAGAAATTGCAAGCAGCGGGGCTGGATGAGGGAATAGTATGAGGGCTAAGTTAGCTCATTTTACAGAGGTGTGACATGCACCAGGTTAGTGAGGGGATAAATTACCGGTTGTAAGAGGTGCGAGGGCTGGCAGGAGAGCTCAGTCCCATCCTTTTAGATACTATCCCTGTTTTGATGTGTATGGACATGGCAAAGCACTGCACTAACGTGCAGACAGCTCCCAGTCTGGGACTGGCTGCCGGCTGGCCATCAGGGAATGCAGGCAGGAGAGCTCAGGTCCACAAGCACACCACTCACTCCCTCTCTGTATTCACTCTGCTGCTTCCCACAACTGACTCCGCTTCTACCTATTTTCTTACTCGTATGAAAAGAAAGGTTTTCTCTGTGCATTGATTTAGGTGGGAAGGGAGGAGGATAGGGAACACAACTGCTTTCATCTCCTTCAGCCTTAAAATTCATCTTTATTTCTCCCATGCAGCACACCCTGGGAAGGGAGGAAGCCCACAGACCAGCACAGTTCATTGTTTTTGCCAGCAGACTCCCAGATAGTGTTTTGCAGTCGCGCAGTCTCTGCAGCCTGAGCAACTGCTGTAGCAGAGACAAAGATCCCCTAGCTGCTGCTTTGCGGTGTTGACTTTGATTTGCAAACCTACGGCCTCCCCACCGCAGGCAGCTGCAGAGCCTGGACTCAGTGGGTCTGATCACCTCACAGCCGTGCCATGCTCCCCTTCCTGATGGCCACAGAGGGGTACGTGATATTTCTCCTGCTGGTTCTTCAAACACAGATCTTCCCCCTAGGAAGATCGCACCATTGCTCTTTGCAAAAGCAGCTGCCCAGGTTTATGCCACAGTGGTTGACCTCAAACATCAGATTACAAATGAATGCTGAAAAAGGGGAATCTGCAGAGAGACTGCTGGGGACTTTTTAGTCCCCTTTAAATAACAGCTTTGGTTGGACAATGTTTTCTAAGCCTGCAGGTACTGCCTGGCCCTTCCAGACACGAACCGTGGAGCAAAGGGTCCTGTTCCTAGCAGCACTGGTCCGTCTGTGGAAGTGCACTGAAGCTCCCAGCACGTTGGTGAGTATGTGTGTGACAGAAGGGAGGAAGGGCGTCTTTCAGAGAGAGCTTCCTGCTTTCCCCTGGGAGCCTGCAGACCTTGCTCAGAGCAGCCTTTTCTCTGCTCCCACTGGCAATGCCGCTTGGCAGGAGGGTGGGCTTGGAGCCCCCAGCCTGCCACGTGTGGCTGAGCTTTAGAGGTGCTCTTTGAAACTAGTCAGAACTCACTCGGAGGGTCCCAGGGTAACGTGCTCTGGCACAGCCCTGCAGCGTAATTACAATTGTAGTAAGCTGTAGCAAATTGTAAGGTAATTGCAGCTAAGTTGTCAAAAACATTAAAGGACAGTCTAATGATTAAAGGACCAAAGGAAAAGACAAGGGGTCTCTCTGTGCCCCTCAACCAGAAGCCTTCCTATCTGATGCCAGATGTGACACTGAAATCTTCTGTGCCTCAGTTTCTCCAGCTACGAAACAAAGGCACCACACTGACCTGCCACTGCATGCGAGGCTCAGGTCACTAATACCCATGACAAGCCTTCAGAGCCTCCAGTGAAAGGAGCTATAGATGGGCAAACTTAAAGTTATTAATGTTCTTTCATGTGAAAGAGCCTGAGATGAGAGGAAAGGAACTGGCTAGCTCTAACCAGCCCCGTCCTGTAAAAGTAAAAACATACAACTGCATGATTTCTCCAAACATCAGTGTATTTTTCTTACTGCACCCAACCAATCTTGCCATTTTCCTCAGAATAACTCCTGTTACAATGGCAATGGTGTTGCTGAGGGCTGGGACATTACATTGCTTGTTCCTGAATTTCTGGCCGAGATCTTGGAAAGCCATTGCATGAACACAGCATTCAGCTGCAGCCAATACTCACAAGGATATCAGTGTTTTCAAAATAGTTCCTCCAGTACGGCCTGATCTTCCTCTGTCCACCTATGTCCCATACGTTCAGCTTGAAGCCCTGGGACTGTACGCTTTTGATGTTAAAGCCCTGGAAAGAGCAGAAAAAAAGCCACATGGAGCATAAACCTGAATGGCTGGATCATGTTCACAGGCAGACATTAACACCTTATATATCCCGTGCCTGCAACGTGCAGCGAGGTGGGCCAGGCAGCCACAAAGATGGATCGGCTGCAGGAGGGGCACCGGCAAAAGCGAATGCAGACGCCAAGCCATCAGCTCGCCTGTGCTCCTGGGTCAAGGGTTGATGCTGTCATGGCTGCGGAAACATATGATGCAGTTAGTGCCCCGGGAAGGCTCAGCAGGGTGGGTGCAGGAAGAGGTGGGAGAGCTGCAGATAAGGAGAAAACAAGGGCGCTGTGAGAAGCAGGACCGAGCCTGTGAAAGCTGAG
Organism: Oxyura jamaicensis; assembly: GCF_011077185.1. Taxonomy (NCBI): domain Eukaryota; kingdom Metazoa; phylum Chordata; class Aves; order Anseriformes; family Anatidae; genus Oxyura; species Oxyura jamaicensis. Next base: position 8,749 of record NW_023304032.1, on the reverse strand, counting down.
TAGAGTCCTAGCTAACACGAAGCCAGAGGTCTCAACTCAATTCGACACGACACAACTAATGCCAGGCTTAAAAGAGCAACAGCTGCATGTCTGAAGGGTCCATTTCATCAATTAAAGCACCATTTGAAAGGGCATTCAAGTAGAAAAACAGGATGTGGCGTGGGCTGGCAACGTGCTGCCACACCACCCAGGGGACTGGGGCTTGGAATCGGGGTGTTGGGGCTGGGAGCTTTGCGAGGCAGCTATGGGGTGGGGGAAGCATCTCCCACAGCTCTCTAGCAACCTCCTCTGGTCAACACAGGAGCAGTGCTGCAGCACTCCTGAGGGGTGACGTCCCTCTCCCCAGCCCTGAGCTCAAAGAAAGGAGGCCAGAGGCATCGGAGAAGGAGCGATGGAATATGTGAGACGCTTGGAGCTGGATGGGTGAAAGATGCAGGGAGATGGGGACATCCCCTGCACAAGTCCGCTGTTTGGTGTGGACAAATGGTAGCTAAGGCTCATCCACGTAACACCAGCATGACCCAAAAGCCTTCTGCAGAACTTCACAGCACACCTTCACTTTTGTGCTACCTGGCAGATCTGGCCTGGTGCTCTCTGGGAGCATCATCTGGGACCATTTCAGGGAGCCTCCTCTTACACAGACAACTCAGAAACTTAATGGGGTACCAGACTCCAGCTGCGCCGCCCCCTTTTACTGAAATACTCTCCTGAATTGTTAGTGGTTTGTAGTTTTGTAAAGCAAGTGGGACCACGAGAATTGCCTTGAGCAGGGAAAGGCCTTCCTCACCTGTGTTGGTGTGATGTGGCTGATGTCCTCCGATGCCAACTGTTTCAGGAGCGTGGTCTTGCCTGCATTATCCAGTCCCAAGAGGAGGATCCTTACCTCCTGGTCTGGGGTGCTTTTCAGTTTACGCAGGATTGAGAGTAAACCCTAAATCAGCAAGAGAGACTAGCTGTTATTTCCCCTCTGACTCTCTCCTCCCACCACGCCATGCCCCCCTTTCCTCAAAACAGCTTCTGTATGGCAGTGGATTCCAGGACAACTTGAACCTTTTCCCCTGTCCCCATTTCCTCATCTATCCCCAAGGACCTCCTTCATCCCAAGGACCAGCAGCGAGGTCTCAGAGAGCACAGATTTCACTCAGTGGGGTGCACCACTGGCTGCATTGCTCACGTCATGCAGCTGCTTGGCACTGCCTGTGCCAGGAAGACAGCGCCTGAGGATATAATGTGTAGGAGCTGCAAACCAAGTCCTTGCAAGCTCTTCATTATCTTTATCAGAGGGAAAACCCCATTAATTTAATCTCCCTCCTAGTTAACTGTAGGTTACTGTGTACCTGACACCAGTTCTTTTCATAGTAACTCCCTGATCATCTCAAACCCCGTTTATCTGCCTAAAACATGCCGGACCCATGGGGCACGTGCAGTTCTGCTTCTCAGGATGTAGCACTTAACAACTATCTCAGATCACCACACGTCCTCGCTAAGAAAAGCACAGTGGATTGCAGTCATTAGCCAGGCTCAGCTCTCTGAGCTGACAGTATCACTCAGGATTAGGAAACAGAATATGCAGGTCAGCTCATTTACAGCCAGGCACGTTACGGCAGCGCACCCAAGCTTTTGTCGGTGCCACCGCTCGGAGACCTCTCTGTGACGGCTGGGGGAGCGCTCGGGATCCTGGCATGCAGCTGAGAGGCGCAAATCACCCCAATTCCACCTGATCCTGCAGTGCACGGATGCTCTTGCAAGTCTAAATATTCCAACTGGGAGCCAAGGACTATTTGAGCCATGAAGGTTGCTCCCGATCCCCTCCGGATCCCGGCAATCAGAAACCTGTCCTCAAGATGAAGAGCTGCAGGGAGCTGCTGCGCTGCCCTTCCGCTGGCTCCTGGGGAGCCCACCTGGAGCACCTGCGAGACACCACCAGCCACTGCTCGGTGCAGAGGTGGCACGGAGCATTTCGGAAAGGACACAGCCCTATGGATCTCACAATTCCACGGCTTTCAATAGCGCAGAGCAAGAATATGCCAAGATTCAAACGCAAACTAGGTTTTATCCTGGCAATTTCTGATTGGGAAGTAATTTATTGGTTATCCATTTAACTACCAGAAACGGTAAATACATGATGTGAAAGAGAAGAGGAGGAACTTATTAAACTGCCTTTGGAGGGTATTTGTAAAAATCTGCGTGACTGCCATCGTGCCTGTGCTTTTAAAACACCCCGTGTCGAGCTGAGGGTCAGAAATTCTGAGGTCACGCAGGGAACCATAACAGCAAAACTGAAATCTTACCCCGAGCCTGCCCCTGGGGCTGCATCCCCTCTATCAGAAGCAGGCTGGTAAAAACCTGGGAACGCAGGCCCAGCTCGAGGGGCGTTAATCAGGAACAGGCCCTGCTTGGCAGAGGGTGCCGTGCCCACGGGGTGCAGGCGCAGTAAACCCCCAAATCACCATTAGTCGAAGAGCCCCAGGGTGCTCACAGCTGGCTCCCGCTGCCGGGCCCGTGGCTGATGGATTTGAAGCGCCGCGTCAGGCACAGCCAGCTGCCGCAGCTCCTCACAGCCCTGCAGCTCCTTCCCGCAGCCACGGCGCCCGGCTCCTTCTGCTGACGGGCTGAGCTTCATGGGGCTGAGGGCAGGGGAAAGGCAGAGTGACAGGAACGCCCCTAACGCCTGCCTGTTACCGTGCGTGTCCTCAGTGCCCTTGACATCATTAAAAAACACAAGTTTTAACTGCCTGGTGAGCAACGCGCATTTGCTTTTCACCTGCTGGCAAATTTACGGCTGTGTTTGTTGGCTTGTAAATCCACGGAGCTCAGCTCAGTGTGGACAGACCCCACGAGAGCAGGAACTCTAAAATTCACACGTTCCCCCTCCTTTGCAGGGAAAGGCTGTGAAGTCCCCATTCTTACAGGGCTGACCCAAAGCCAACGCATACCAGCTCGAGCACCACTGCCAACTGCAGAGGGCCCTGAATCAGGCCCTATTATTTTAGTTTATTGCTCGCAGTTAAAAAAAGAAGTTGTTGAAATGCTAATCCTATTCGCAGCACCACTTGCTAAGAGCAGACGAGCATATCCCAGAGCAGAGCAGGATTAGGAGCCCTTACGTTTCGGGATCCAACTCCAAAATAGCGAGCGCAGAGAAACGCATTGGGAAGCGCTGCTTATGTATGTACCAGGGAGCAATTCTCAGGGGTCGGGAAGAGGAACTGCTGTAAACGTTAATAGAGCTTCTCCCATTGTAGACGGATGCTATTTCTGGGCTAGTATGACAGCCTACGAGAAAACGATCAGCATCGTTCCCCATTCGACTCGAGTGACACCGCTGCACGGCTGATCACAGGATTATCTGGGGTAGCCAATAGGCGCGAGGATATATATAGAAATAAAAGTATTCTCTAAGGTATAAAGTAAGCTGATTTAAAAGGCTGGGAGACAAGCAAGCCAATATAGAAGTGGACTTTATTTCACTAGCTGCCAGCATAGGTTACATGCTTTGTATACACAATTTAAATCACCAGCCAAATCACAGCCTTGGCTACTACGCTCGTTACTATTCCGTAAATAGAACTGAAAACTTGTACCCTGCATCCTCCCTCTAGTGAATATTTAAGATTAAGGAAAGCTGTTCACAGACTGGTTTCTAATGTATTTATTATTTTTTCTAATTGGTCTTATGAGCACACTAGCTAGGAAGACAGAAAGCATTTCCTGACAGCTCGGTAGACTGGAAAAAATCACTCAGCTGAGTTCCCTGCTGCACGCAGCCGCTACGTGGGACAAGCGACCCTCCCTGCACACACGCTGATGGATTAGCACTCCTCTGCCTGCAAACACAACGCTGAAACTAACTTGGATGGAGGCCTTTGAGGCAGCACAGCTAACAGACAAATGTCTGGGTGTTGGGATGTAGCCTGAACCGAGCAGGGAGGATGCCCGGCACAGGCTGGGCTGGAGGGTGAGGAGCAGGGTGAGGAGCAGGACGCGTCTCCTGCAGGTCAGGGGAGACGTCGCCCGGCTGAGGAGCTGCAGAGCCGGCTGGCAGGAGGCTAAGGGCAGCACGTCACTTGCACAAAACTAAGCAGACTGCGGCATCTGTAAGAGAGAAGGGAACTGCAGATGCTGCTGAGATAACGAGCGGCACAGCGTGGCAGCGCGTGCAGCCTTTGGAGAGGGGCAGGCGCGCAGAGGAACCCAAGGCCGGGCACAGGCGGCTGGCAGCCGCTGCTTGGTCCCCTCGGGGTTAAGCAAACTGGGTGTTTTCTATCAGATTGGCTTGTTTATAAACATCATTATCCTTGGTGGAGAGGGTTTTCTTTATGGCACCACCAGGAGACAGACTGATGGGGTCAGCAAGGAGGAGAGTGCATTTTCCAGACAGCGAGCGGGGACGCACAGAAAGAAGAAAAAGGCTCCTGCCAATTACTGTGAAATCAGAGCGGGGCATTACATTCAGAGATGCAGCTAAATGGTAAGTGCCCTCATAAACACGCTGAACATGAAAGAAAGGGCTAACCATCTTATTAGCATCCTTCAGAAAACAGGGATGTGCGGTTTTATGAAAGCGTATCATTGCTAGGTTTAAAATACCCACTGAATTATCAAAGGGCTTCCAGTTATAGCTGCACGCAGTAATCCCGTTCTTTTAAAAAAAGAAAAAAGTACAGGCATATATAAAGATACAGTGACATTTATAGGCCTAGCTAAGGGTTTTGTGGGTTTATTCAGCTTTAAATCCCGGCTGTAGATGGGCCTTTTGAACTAGTTGATGCATGTAACTACATCCTGCACCACAGAAGCCGCTGAAAGGAAGATTCACTTTACAGGCCAAAACAAAAATTGGTTTGGGACAAACAGAGCATTGAGATAATCTGTTTAAATATTGTATCAGATCGGCAATAGGCGGCCGGAATGGAAAGAACAATCTCCCCTTGTACTGAGGGCTGGATACACAGGGCACGGATAAAGCACAGCCCGCAAGCCACGGCCGAGCACAGTTGATTCCTATTAGGAGAGGGAAGTAAATGCATTGTTGAACTTTATTAGCCACAAAGCTCAGATAATGGATTTAAAACAAAACCGCCCTCAGTCACCAGCGACTGCTTATCTAGTAGACGTGGATATTTAGCCGAAATCAAATCAATTCGCCGAGACACGATGCAGCCGCAAAGCTCTGCCTCTCAGCCTGCCCCCGTGGCCACGTCTCACCCCGTTGTCCCCACGTGGACACCCCGTCCCCACGTCGTGCTGTCCCCCTCCAGCTGACAGCTCCGCTTCCCAGAGCTGCACCAGGCCTGGCTCCATTCTCAGGCCAGCCCCTTTGTGCCTCCCCTACCACCGTGGGAGAAACTTCGCAAAACATCCCTAAAACCACTCCTCGATTCTCCTGCTAATTCCTCCTCCGCCACACCTACAGCCCTTGAGGAGGTTTAGGCGGCGAACGGGCCAAGTTCCAACCTGCCCGGCGTTCTCCTCCTCGTATCGCTCTGTTATCTCTCACCTCACCCCGTATTTCTGAGGAGCGGGGACACATCTTGCTCTGCGCGCACAGCACCGAGCACAGCGCAGCCCCGGCCCACAACCAGCGCTACAGCAGCAGCTCGCCGCGTTTAAACAGCGAGATAAAGACAAGCAAGCCGTGCCTGCAGGCAGTCACGCAGCAGCCACACGCCTGGGGAAGGACGAGTGGTTTCGCTGAGCCCAACACCCGGCTTTCAGCGGGGATATTTGAGGCTACATTTGTTGTCCCGCGTGCACTTCTGCGCACAGGGAGCTGGAGGAGAAGAGCCCGCTCTGACAACTGCGCTGATTAGCTGGGGCCCTGAAGAATGACGTCTGATTACCTTTATCTTCGGCTGCAGAGCTGCAAATGTCACTAATGGTCATAAAATCACCCAGCCTTTCTCAAAATACAACCGAAGTAAATTAATCTATTGAGCGCCGTTGATTCAATACTTCTTCCTCTGGCAGAACTCCCAAGCAAGCCATTTGCTTGCTGCATGTCTCCACCATATGGTGTCATTCAGCGCAGACTTCCTTTTCTCCTCCGAAATCTCACATTCAGAGGCAAGTCACCTACGGAGTTCTTCCAGCTCAAACCTCCTAACATAGGTCTCTGCCAGAGAGGTCACGCGGCACTCTCTGGTTTGGTGTATTAACCAGGAGCAGCAGGAATTCGCCTTCCATAATTAAAATCAAATGCTCTGAGCAGGTTGCAAGGCGGCATTCTGCCCTGTGCAAAGAGTTAAGCCCACCACCGGATGATGTCAACGCCCTTCGCCTCTGCTACGGTGCTTTTGGCACTTGACAGCCTCGTCCAGTCCCTGCAATGCCATTTGTCCTAGAAACTGGAGGTCAGGGCCAGGAGGAAGATGCCCGACTACACATCTACCTCTACCTCTCCACGAGACCTGCCTGGTGTTCTCTAGACACCCCACGACTCCGTTTCCTCAGCGATACAACAGGGCCGTGTTTTGACAGCCCTGGTTTTGACAGAACAACGCGAGCTTCAGTCAACAGTTTGAGAAGAACACAGGTCATCCTCCGGCCCTGCTACGGGCCAGGAAGGCGCCATCTCACCGGGTGAAATCGTTACGCAGTGTGACAAGTACCCTGCAAGCCCTGCTTTGCCCAGCGCTTCCCAAACTCTGGAAAGCCGCACATCCTTGCCCGTAGCATCTCCCCTCACCTCGCTGCGAGCCCAGCACACGTGCTGCTCAGCCAAGCCACGGAGCCCAGCGCTGCGCATCCCGATAAAACGCTCTGCGTTTTTATGGCCCGTCTTTCCCTCCGTGCTCCACCTGTGACCTCCTGCCACCACTGCCCCACAGCTGTGAGAGCCGCTGGTGTGCTCGGCAGAACGAGACGCTTCCCCTCTGAACCTACTCACTTGGATCAGCACCGATCTCACGCAAACCTCGGCATTAACGCCCTTATCACTGGAGTCAGAGCACGCAGCCATCGAGGGGGGGGGTCAGCGCCTACCAGTGCCAGAAACATGCTCGGGCAGCTACGCGCTCAGATGACAAGCAGTAAATTGTTACATGGAGCTGTCTGCATCAGTTCTGGCTGCTGACCCACACCCCCGGGCTGCTCTAGTTATATTTGCTGGTGTTTCAGAGGGTTCCTACCACTAACGGTTATTCAGTTTGAGGGAAAATTGAGACGCCAGAGAGACGGCACAGAGCTCCCCGGTCCTCTGCCCAGCACAACCCGTCCATCGGGCACCCCAAAGTGCCACCCACCCCGTCTGCGAGGCTGCAATCCGACAAACAACTCCCAGAACTGGAAAATAGACAAAGAGGCATTAAAACGCCGCATCAAATAACACAGGCGCTGGAAAACTCCCAGCCCACCCTCTCCACACACAAAGCCCTCAGATAACAGCAGCCAGATCCCAGACGACACCAGTTTATCGGGACATCACACGGCAGAAGAGCAGATTTGGCTAGCAGCAGCTGCAGGCCAAATGTGTCCCGCAAAGCACGGCGCTGCTGGAGGCAGCTGCCTTCATCTCCACAGCAGATGTCCATCCTGTGACGGTTTTGGTGCCTGGCGTGACACGCTCCATCATCAACTGATCTAAAATAGAGCAGATCCTGCAGACCTTATCTCAGCCTCTCTCTGCAGCCCAGCAGGTGGGGACGCAGCCAGAATTAACCCAGTGAGGATGCGGAGCTGCCTTCGCTGCTCTCACTCACGCCTCCTCCTGTGCACACATCCAGCAGGCTCCTGGACAACACACTGCTTTGTCCTCGGGGCAGATCCATCCCTGATGCCGTTTCCTTCTGCCTGTGCTCTCAGCACCCCAGCAGCAGCTCCCCACCACCACAGCACCCTGCTGCTGGTCCTCACCCACCTGGCACCCCCAGACTCTGCCAGCACCCCCTGTCCCGCTCTGACATCCGAACCCAGGTCATTACCAGCATCCCAGCCCACCACCCAACCTCAAATCAGACCACACCGCACCTCACCACCCACCTCTCCCCCAGCATTGCCATTAACACACGCTCCGCAGCACGAAAGACCCCCAGCCCCCCCTCATCCCACACCGCTCCTGTCAGACACCTCACAGCACCAAACCCATCCCCCCGGAGGCGGCAGCGCTGACAGGACGCCCTCCCCCAAGCCCACACAGCCCCCTGCAGGCCCCATCAACCCTCCCCAGGCCCCACTACCCCCCCCCCAGGCCCCACTACCCCCGCCTCAGGCCCCACTACCCCCCAGACCCACACAAACCAACCCCCCCCCCAAGCCCCGATCTCCCCGGACCGGCCCCGAGACCCCCAAGGGTTCCCCGTGAGGCCGGTGCCGCCCCCCGATACCCGCGGGGCTCCCCGGGGCCGGGCCGGGCCGGGCCGCGCCGCTCACCATCCTCCGCGCGGCTCCGGCGTTACCATGGGCAACTGCGTCACGCACACGCCGCCGCCGTGCGTAATCACGTCACCGCTTTCCCGCCGTGCGGACGCAACGCGCGCACGGCCGGCGGGGAGGGGGAAGAGGGGCGGGGCCGGCGCTGAGGCTGGCCACGCCCACCGGCCACGCCCGCCGGCCACGCCCCCCTCCGCCGCGGGGTGGGCGCGGCCGCTCGGCTCGCCGTGATTGGTCGGGGGCGGCCACGCGGCGCGGCACGCGCCTAGGGGGTCTGGGGGCCGCGCAGGTGAGGGTCACGTGGGCGGGGGCGGGGGGCGCGGCGCGGGGGCGCGCAGCCTGGGGGACGCGCATGGCGGCGCCGCGCAGCGCTAACGGG